>NW_022204390.1:0-50491 GCF_007655135.1 Punica granatum | reverse complement strand
TAGAATCTAAACTTCGTAAACACCTAACCTGGTTATCTGCGAATGCAAAAATTGACCATTCATTAGCAGTTGCTAATAACAGGAGATCCAACTTGCAAGGTTTGCAAAATGGAACAAAGTAGCAGCTTTGAGTCCTCTGCAGATCATCAGCAGAAGGTGATGATTTCAGGACCCCAAAAAAATACATCCATAAATTTTTCTGGCTGGTATTATGACTGTCCATCTTCGAGATAAGGCGAGGACCTACATGGGCTGCAGCTCCAAATTGTTGCCGGCACCCTCCTTTGAGGGCTCAGCAAGTGGTGAGTCGGTCTTCTGTTCATTGGTGGAGCTCATCTGCTGGACTGGGGAGGTGCAGTGCTTGGCATCACGACATTGTCGGAAAGGTGGTTCTTCATCTCCCTGTGCTCTTGGCACAGTGCACACCAATGCATGCAACAGTGCACAAGGCATGGGTCACAAGGTGAGTTCTGTATATCAAAACAACAACACAGATATGATTAGCTATGAAAGCGCAACCATCTGTATGATTTCCATGTTTGAAACTACCAGTACTCCATGGAAGTACTTCAATGATTTGTAACAATAGAAAGATGCAATAATTTTGTATGAGAAAAACGTGACCTCGATCTGATCTCGAGCATCTAATTAGCCCATATCCTCCACATCAAAGTACAACCAATTATCCTCGATATAGCAGGGTAGGTCATCAAACAAGATCTTGAACAGACATCTTTCTTATGCAAACATTGAACTTCTACACAAGTTAGAGCTGACAAATTGATGACAAAGAACTCTGCTAGTACTCAAATAGATGGCTTTACATCAGTGAAAATGCAAACCTAAAACTCATGAAACCTTGCTGACAAACTGAGAAATTGTTTGCTTGGCGAGGAAACAAAAATGGTCTGTCAAGGAAATAAAATAAAGGTGGTTGAGTAAACATAGGGATTCTGCCACCCTCAATAAAAATGCCTTAACCTGGGACTACTCACCCCATTTAGCAAGGAAAATGGATGAAAGAACATAACAGTGAAACTGAAGCAATATATAATCAAGAGCATTCTACAGAAGCTTACATTATCGCTACAGTAACAATCATTTTCATATAAATTGGATGGAATCCCAAAGAACAACCTTAAATCCATTATATATACACACACAAGCACACTCACACACACACACACGCGCGCGCGCACATATATATATTTGGCAATGAACGAGGCTAGAAAAGCTAAAGTTGACAACTTCTAAGATCAATCACAGACTATCACAAACTGATTCTGAAAGCCTGTCCCATAAGGACAAGATTTTGTTATAAAAGAACATAAAAATAAATTTTCTAATAGCTGAACAGATCACCGCCCTTTTCCCAGCATAATTGCGATAAACGTGGCTGCCTTTGCCATCAAGTCTCAGTGGAGCCAACCCTAGCAGGGCACCACAGAGCTTGAGCTCAATTTGAAATCACAAGCTCCAGTTCAACTTGGCTTTTTTACTTGAAATCACAAGCTTGAGTTCAACTTGGCTTTTTTAGATTTCTAAATGAGAACAAGCAAGCTGAAAAGTTCAAGATAAGCCTGGTCCAACTTGAGCTCAAGCTTCAGTCAAGCAGTGATTTGTTATTTTGGTTTAAATGATTTGAAAATTAACATCTGAGAAGCTCAATTAGGCTCGCAGCCAGTCAGGTCAAGCATTGCCTGATACAAGCTCAAAAAAATTGGATTGAATTTGAGTAGCCAGTGAATCCATTCATTTACTAGAAGTAAAGGGCATAAAGTAGTCCACCAAGAAAAGAAAAAAGAGGGGGAAAAAAAAGGGGGGGGGCCACAGAGTTATCTAGAGCTTTTCAAGCAGTGAGAAGTTAAACCATTGGAAATCACTCAATGCGACTGCAGCATCACCTTCAGATGATATTTCTTCTGTAATGATTGACGAAATAAGCCAGTATAGATTCCACACATCCACCAAGCAAAGAACAAGCTCTCGCAAATGAGAAATGATGTCTTCGGATCAATTCCATGGAACAGTGCTGTTGCAGCAGCAATGGCCATCCCACCTTCAACACATAAGGCATGGCAAACACAACCATTGGTCCAAGGAATATCTTCCCTCAGTGTTTCAACATTACGTCCAAACAGGACACAGGGACAGAAGAGACCAGTCCAACCTGTAAAGTGGCAATAGCAGTTTTAAGAAAACAAAGACACCTAACAATGAAACACTAATAGCATGTTTTCTGACCTTTATCAACCAATTGAAGTGTCTCTGTGTTAAATTGAACAAAATATAAGCATAATTTGCTGTGAATTCCTTATTGTAGATTTTAAGTAGGCATCCTTTGCAGCATTTACTTAACCATAGATTTTTGAAGAGGAAAAAAGCACATGTAACTAACATGCACTGTTTAGTGAGTGTAGGGGGATCCTTGCTGTCCATACACCAGAAAGATGTGACACGGGAATGCACCAGTTTCAGAGTTTTCAATTTGTCATACATTGTCTTAGTGTGGCTTGCCAATATAAATTTGGAAACTACATTTCTTTCAGAGGACTCATTTCTCACATCTTCTAGAAATAAAGGGTCTACTTATTCTACCTGACCAAACATGATATTAAGGTCCGGGGAGCAAAAAATCTATTCCAACATCAGAAGAGCGGACAACATATCAAGTTGATTGAGCTGATAGAAGAAGGAACATTACAGCTCTCAGGATCATCAGCACAGCCACAGATGCCAGTTGTCCAATCTTCATCGGATGGAGGCTGGTAGCTTTCGGGTAGGGGCTGTCCACATTCATGGCATCTATGGACTATTAACTGTTAAGTAGCACAAGGAATCAGCATTTTGAAAATAGAATGTTCAAGATAATATGCACAGCTCAAGTATCATTTTGCATAGCAGAAGATATGTAATAAGATATCAAATGAGGGGAGTTGCAGCCATTCTGCAAGCGCCTCATATTTAAATTTCTACATGTACTGAGAGATAGTTATCAGTAACAAAAACCAATGTCCAAGACTGATAATTTACTGGCCCTGTTCGAAGTCAAACCTTATGATCTGCCCATTAATACAAAAGGAAGAATCATTTTACTAACATAGAGTCACAGTGAAAAATAAATCTTAAAGCACATAGACACAAACAAAAATGCTATTGCATGAGTCCATATCGCAACACCTTCTCTGCATCCACTAGGGATACTTGTTTGCATCCACATTGACTGCATTGCAAGACAGTACCATGAAACCCGGAATTCTAACTAGCATTCGCATTAGGCAGTGACGCTCTTACAAGCTACCAGCAAAACTGGCGAGATCATCATATGACAACCAAATCCAAAAACAAAATTTACCTAGTATAAAAGCAAGTCAAAGGATTTCACAAACTCGAAAAGAAAATTACGTTTGTCTGGCCACGAATTTCACATTTAAATACCAAAGGAGGAACCAGATCCAAAATAGCTTGTCACATCGAAGCAGAGTTTACGTTCAAACAACAGTGAGTGCAATGCAAATTCCCATGCTCCTAAGCAAATCCAAGAAGAAATCACATTCACATTCACATTCCCAAGCCAGGACTGCAGCAGCCTCGAAGACGAAATCCACACATTCTGAGATCAATGACTCTGGAAATCGGATCTAGAAGACAATGCGGACAAAAAACGATACAGTCAGTACCTGAGGGACCTCTATCGGCTGATTGAGCTCACCAGGAGTGATATCCTCCACAGGCGCCTGCTCTTTGGTCAGCCTCACGTATCTCGAATGCGCGTTCCCCTCCGCCATAATGCCCGATCTGATGCGATCGGCGAAGAAGGCACCAGATCAAACAAATCAGTTGAATCCATTGCTCGTGAGCACGAATTTTCACAGCAAAAAAAAAATAAAAAAAAAATTGAAAATGGCGACGAGAGATTCGAACTCTTACCGTGAAAATGAGGAGATCGATTGCGAAGAGATTCAGAGAGGAAATCGAGAAGAGACGGAGAAACGTTCACCGCAATGCGATTAGCCGAGAGATTTGACCTGAAAATTCACTTTCTATGGGCGCGAATGAGAATGTATCAATGATAGATATCAGCTCCGTCAACCTCAAACGCCATGAGATTTCCGTTTTCTGAGTCCGGGAAATGGGAAAAAGTGATGGAACAAGCGACGTGTTTGGCGGGTTTCATCCCTTCAGATTTGAGTAAATTACGCAAAAAAAAAAAAACCAACTATTGGCCTATCGTTTAAAATTATTTTGAACATTTCACTTCTGTGACAGGACATCTTGTGAGTCTCACATTAATATATTATATATATTTAATTTAGAAAATATAATAAAATTTTAAAACTTACCAAAAGAATTAAAAACAAAACCACATAGAGAGAGGGTGTGCCGAGGGTTTTGCGTGGGCAAAGATCGGCGGTGGACAGGCGTCGCACCACTCCAAACACAACTGCCTAAGGCTTGATTTACGAGTGTTGTTGGTGAAATAAAAGTACTAAAGTATAATTGCTGAAAAATAAGTGTTGATTTTAGAATAAGTAAAAACGTTTGGGAGCTAACAATTTGAAATTGTTAAAATTAAAATTAATACTTAAACTATAAAGTAAGCATAAGTAATTTTGAAAGAAAATCACATTTCTAATTGCAGAAATTAGCCAAACCATGGTTTTGAAATAATTTATCAAACACTGCTTATGCTTAAAACTCAATAAATTAAATATTTATCCATCCGGCATCGCGCTCCCAAACGAAGCTTAAATCTAATTGCAATTGATGCTTGTTCTTATTCTTCTTTCTTTTGTAAACATTTCATTGGCCAATAAGTTATTGGGTCCATTTTCAATTCAAAAGCGCGAGCTGATAGGTTATAATACCCAATCGCTTATAAACTTATGATTTTCTAATCAATTCTTCGACGTGGGATTCTAACTCTTAACACTCGCCCTCGCAAGGCAACGCGTGCACCATCACGTGTTAGGTGCCCTTTAAATAATTATCCTTAAACACCCACTCTCAATAACTGATCACGAGCCAAGCATCCTCTTCCATGCTCAAGCGACGGGGGACAAACTAAATTGATTGCGAACTCCACACTCGGATCTAACTAACATCCGGGCACACTTTATCTGCCCTCACACAAATGTACATTAGACTTGGCGTGATGTGAGCCAATACGGGCAAGCGTTAAAGTAATATGCTCAAATATCAGCTACCAAGTAAAAATTCTACTGAGTTATAAGCGATTGGGTTTATCACCAATCCAAAATCTCAAATTTATAGGTCGTGATACCAAATCTCTTATAAACTTATAGTTTTCTATTCAATATTTTGATGTGAGATTCTAACTCTCAAGAGCTTTCATTGCCAAATATAATAGATTAAACTATGTTTGGGAAGTTAATTTATTCATTAATTTAATTAGAATATCTCACAAAAAAATATTAAAAATAATCACATTCATATGATTTCTAGAAATACATTAGCAACCACCTGATTACTCAATAAATCAATCTTAAGGTGGAATTTAGTGCATTACCATATAAGATCAAAATACTCGTAATGGCAATGCCCGGTATCCTGTTGTCTATAGGAAAAAAATTACTAAAAGGGAATACGTGCCTGTCACTAAAATACACTCAAACCAAATTGGATAATTTTCAATACATAAAGTGGATCCTCGTGATTTAAAAGCAGATTACTAGTAATCCAAATGGATTGCCCATGATTAATAGAAATTAAATGTATTAAGCTTTTCTAGTTGAAAAAGTAAATTACATTTTGGTAGTAATAGATACGCTTATAAACAAGTATGTCCTATATGTAAGTGACAGTTCCTTTGTGGCAGAGGTCAAACCTTGTCAATTTACTTTGACTTTGCACTCATTCATTGGAGAAGAGAATTCTCATTTCATCAACATGAAAAATCTGTCAGCCTTGGTAGTGTTCGCCTTCATCCTCTTCGTGATCAGTTGTAAGTCGGAAATTATCTGAAGTCAATCAGTGGCGCCTTCGTGATAAGTACGGGTCGAAGGCTATTGGACATTGCGGATTCGAACTTGACTGCCAATGTTTCTATCATTGTTTAGATTTAGTTCTTGCTAAATCAATCAACCATCCGTCCGGAGATGATAATGAAATGAGAATAAAATTTTTGGTATTCTCCGACTTCCTGTCCTCGAAATGAGTTCTAATGCGAGGAGTGAGCTAGCTATATATTAGCCGCCGGAATGCAAAATCAAGAATAATTTGTCCTCAGAAGTTTCGAAATATGAATCCGAGTAGCTCTAAAGTGAGATTGTCTGGAGAAGCCAACAAGCAAAACAATGCTAATCTTTGAGAAATCAACAAAAGAAAAGTCTAGTTTTCCGATACTACCTGTGTTTATTGCATACTAGGCAATTTCTATGTTTCGACTGATACGGTTGGATTTTGAGAGGCTAAGCTTTTTCCTATGAAGTTTTTTCAATGAAATGGGAGGAAAGAGAAGAGAGGCGTATGCGAAAATATATAAATTTTGAAAATTAATTTTGAAGAATAAAGTTTTAAAAAAATAGAAATGCAAAAAAAGTAAAAATTATAAAAAAATTTAAAAGATTCACAAAAATTAAGAAAAATGTTTTCAAAATACAAAAAAAAATTCACAAAAATTGTAAACATTTAAAACATTCGAGAAATCAGAAAAAATAACAAAAAAAGTATAAGATTTAGAAAAAATAAAAATAAAAGGTAAATTTAAAAAATTCAATAGACTGAACTAAAATTATCAATATCGTCTCAACCCATCTTCTTTGTTCACCACTCCTTGTTTAATTTTCTCTCTTTTATTGCTAAGATAACAGTCTCTAGACCCCTAACTGTCGGAAAAACCTATCGAACCTGATTATAGCTGTAAAACGGACGCAACTATAAAAATGAGCTCAAGAAAGATTCAAACCACCAGTCGCAAAGAGGCTATTATAAATTTTATGTATTTTCTTAGTTTTACTTCATTTGAATTGTACATTTTTTTTTTCTTGTTTTAAAAGTTTTTTCCTCAATTTTTTATTCATTGGAATTTAATTTTTATCGTTCTTTTAGTTTTCCTTTTTTAAAATTAAATTTCCTTAATTTTCAATTTCTTTGGATCTTTTAAGTTGTTCTGATATTCTTTTGAATTTTAGTGAATTGTTTCTAATATCTAATTTCTGAGAATTCTTTTTTAAAAATTCCTAATTTTTATATATTTTTAAAATTTTAATTTTTTTATTTATTGAAGGTGTAGAAGCTATTAATTTTTATTATAATTTTTAGATTTCACGGTTATTAAGGTTTCTAATATCTAAATTGGGAAAATTAGTTATTTCGGGCTTGATCAAGGAGGCTAATAGAAGGTAAATGAAGTGGGGTATTAAGGGTGTATTATGAAAGGAAAATGGTGTCGCCAGTGGAGAAGAGAGGAAGCTAAGCGAGGAGCTGTGAATAGGGAAGACGGTGTTGAGACGACATCGATGATTTTAGTTTAATTTATTGAAATTTTTATGAAAGTTTTGTATATTTCGAAAACTTTTTTTTTTAAAAAATTTTCTTTGTATCTAATACTTATTATTTTATGAACTTTTTGAGATTTTAATTGAAAAATTTTTAGATTTAGATTTTATTAGTTATGCAGTGCACTATGATTGGTGCCGCGTGGCAAATTTAACATGTACCACGCCATATTAGCCATTAACCAAAAAATTAATAGAAATTTGATGGAATGGTTGCAATAATGAATTGTTTTTTACGGATTAGTTTTTCTTTTTTCCAGTCAAACGATTACGTTACATTTACCGGTTGCACCATTGGGGTATTTTCACCGCAAAAAGTAGCAAACCGTCGCTCTATCAGTTTAATAAATGGTGATTATTATATATACCCAACTATTGCTGTATGATAAAATTTCCTATTATTTCACTCTTATGGAGTGAAGAGTATCGAGGGACCAAAGAGGATAGAAATGGGGGGAGGAGCCATGCGGGGCACTGTTCTTCCAACGACTCCGACCGGGACTCCATCTTCCTCGAGCGGCCTTTTCTCCCCTTCTTCCTCGTATTCTTCGAACCCTTTTCCTCCTAACTTCCCCGCTTCGGCCAACTACTCTGCCTCCTCCCAGACGTTGGGACCTCGCCCTTCAGCTTCCTGCCAAGACCCTGACAATGGACCACTTGGAGGTGGTGCAAGAGGAGGAGGTTTCACTTTCGGCTCTTTCATCTCTTCCGTCTTCGGGCCCGTGCCTTCGCAACTCGAGATCGAGCGTGCCATCGCTGCTCTGCAAGAGTGAGCCACTCTGCTGTTTCCCCACTTGATACAATTTTCTGTTTTGATTAGGGTTAATTGTAGCAAAGCTGTATGCAGTTGATTAATTTGCATTAGCAAAGCAAAGGTTTAAGAGACAAAGGGAAGAGCACGGTGAAGGAAGCTGAATGATTTGAATAAGGGAGTTGGAGTTGTAGAATAGTGAAGAAGATGATTGTGAGAGACAAAGAGTGTCCGTATGCCAACAAGATTACTAGCACTCCTGATGCTGTCGCTGTGATACAATCGTTGAACAAACGATTCTTATATAGAGTGCGGTGGGCAAATTTGATCTCGTGGGTGATTACAACGTTCGGATGTGTAAAATGAATAATATGCTATCAGCTGACACGAAAAAGTGATGAAGTTTGAGTTTATACACGGATCGGTGCTGACTATAGTTTATTTTCGGAGACAGTTTTCTGCACGTAATTTCTTCATCCGGGTTGGAGAGAAATTGGGTGCAGCTGCTAGGATGTTGTCACCCGAGATTACTCCTTTCCGCGGGACTTGGGAGGGTTACTCATGCTCTCCATCTGTTGCAAACAGACCCATCTATTAAGGTGAATTATAGTGCCCAAATTTACGAAGAAACCAGGCCAGGCTCGGGTTTTACATGTCCGGCCTCTTTTCTAATGTCTGAAGTCTGCCATAACTGTGGATAGATTTTTTGCATTTACCTTTTCTTACAAGCATTCACTGAGAAACTGATTCTTCGTGTAGAGATTGGTGGTCTCTCTATCCTCTGACAGAGCTCTTTGGGAAGCTATTCTGAACAATGAGTTGGTGCGAAAGCTCCAGCAGTCACTCTCTACAGGTCAATCTTAATATGAATTTTAAAACCTTGCTGAGTGAACAATTGTGCAGATCAGGGCTATAATGAAACTCGATCGAAGCTACTAAATTGATATAAATAGATAAGCGGGAAATGAATTCTTGAGTTGGCATTCCTTTTCATTAGCTCTCATTGCCCTTCTTTGGTCTCATACTGAATAAGTTTGTACAGCAGAAATTAGAAGGCCCAGGATCAGCGAGGAAGCATCGTCAGAGCCAGACTCGGGTTCGGACAATTTGTGGTGGTTTTTGGACATCGTGAAAGAAAAGATTATGGAACTCATCGAGAAATTCAAGTCTCTCATGGACGAAATATTCAAGCAACACTACGGCAGAGCAAAGCAGCCAACAGCTGAAGATACAGCTCAGTTGGAGGAAAAAGTCCGATCTTCATTACTGCTAACGGTTGTTATCCTGTTGATGGTGGTTCTGGCACGGGTTCGCGGAGCTTAGCATTCATCATTGATTAAAAACGGGGTATTTTACTGTACATTTCACACAAATGTGTGAAAGCAAAATGGTGCATGTGCATAAATAAAGTTCAAGAATGGAAGCTGCATCATATTGTACCCATTCAAGTACTGAGGGATGTAGCTAATGTCCATCTATGTTATGTGTGATTACGGTACTTATCGACTCAAAGAGTCAGCTTTGCAATAATAGCTTTATGTACCAATTTAGTGACAGAACATGAAAACAGATTATCTCTATTCTCCTCTTTGCTCGGACGGTAAACACCCTGCTTCTCCATGCCCGAAAGCTATTGGTTTGGGAGTTAGGAACCAGATAGACCTATTTTTTAGCAGATCACTCATGCGTTCTATCTGCTGCAGACCGACCCATCTGTTAAGGTTAACTGTGGTAGCCGAATTTACTAATGAGGCCGGACTCTGCTGTTAATTATATGGTCGGGCCTCTTTTCTAATTACTGGATTTTGCCAATCTGAATTGTTGATACCGTTAGATTTTGCATTTAGAATTCCTTATTGACTACTGGGCGTTCACTGAGAAGCTGGTTTCCCATGCAGAGATTCGTAATCTATTTATCCTCCGATAGAGCTCTTTGGGAAGCTATTCTGAACAATGAGTCAGTCCGAAAGCTCCAGGAGCTGCTCTCTGCAGACTATAAATCCGTTTATCGGACTTCATGATGAGTGAACAGTAGTTGCAGATCACAGGAGAAGCCTTTCGCGTTTCTCATGCTTGAGAATAGTTTGATTTAATATATTCTCGACGCTGGGGCTATTATGAAATTTGATCCAAAGTGAGGAAGATGATTAGTGCTAAATTGATAGAAATTGATAATAGATTTGAGAAAAAGCTATTCTTAAGTTTGCATTCCTTTTTATAAGCTCTCGTTTCCCTCCTTTGTAGCCTCACTGAAAACGTTAGTTTGTACAGCCGAAAATGATAGGCCCAAGGTCTCCGAGGAAATATTGGCAGAACCAGACTCAAGATCGGACTATTTGTGGTCGTTATTGGACATCATGAAGGAAAACATTATGGAACTCATCGAGAAATTCCAGTCCGTCGTGGACGAAATATTCAAGCAGCACTCTGGCAGCGTGAAGCAGCCAACATCAGAAACTGCAGCTCAGTTGGAGGAAACGTCCGGTCCTCATTCCTTCTAACAGTCGTTATCTGCAGGTCAGTTTTAATATGAATTTTAAAACCTGCTTACCAAAGTAAATGGTGAGTGAACAATTGCAGATCAGGGAAGAAGCCCTTGCTGCTGCTTGAGAACGGTTATTTGAATGTATTTTCAGCGTCAGGGCTATAATGAAACTCGATCTAAGCTGCTAGATTGATATAAATGGATAATAGATTTGGGGAAAATGCAATTCTTGAGTTGGCATTCCTTTCCATTGGCTCTCATTGCCCTACTTTGGTCTCATACTCAATATTATAGTATGTACAGCAGAAAATGGAAGGTCCAGGATCTCCAAGGAAGCATCGTCACAGCCAGACTCGGGTTAGGACAATTTATGGTGGTTTTTGAACATCGTGAAGGAAAAGATTATGGAACTCATAGAGAAATTCAAGTCTCTTATGGACGAAATATTCAAGCAACACTCTGGCAGTGGGAAGCAGCCAACAGCAGAAACTGCAGCTCAATTGGAGGAAAACGTTCGGTCCTTGCTTCTGTTAACCGTCGTTATCCTCTTGATGGTGGTTTTGGCACGGGTTCGTGGAGCTTAGCAGTCATCTTCATTAGTTAACCAGGATTTTCACTGTATATTTCACACGAATGTATGAAAGCAAAACGGTGAATGTGTATAAATAATGTTCAATAATGGAAGCTGTATCATATTTTACTCATTGAAGTACTGAAGGATGTAACTAATGTACATCTACGTTCATTGTCATTATGGTACTTATCAACTTGGGAGGGTCACTCATGCGTCTCGTCTCTTACAGACTGACCCATCGACTGAGGTGAACTGCGGAAACCCAAACTTACAAACAAGGCCTGGTTCTGCTTTTTTTTAATGTCTGAACTCTGCCAAAATTGTGAATTCTTGATAATGTCGTCAGATTTCGCATTTACCATTCCTTACGGGTTACAAGCATTTGCTGAGAAACTGGTTTCCCATGCAAAGATTGGTAATCTTTCTATACTCCGTAGAGCCTTTTGGGAAGCCATTCTGAAAAATGAGACGGTCTGCCAGCTCCAGGAGTCGCTCTCTGCAGGTCTGTCTTAATTTGAACTATAAATCTGCTTACCAGAATTCATGATGATTGAACAGTAGTTGCAGATTGGGGAAGAAGCCTTGCAAACTGCTTGAGAACAGCTTGATTGAAAATCTTTTTCCAGATCGAGGCAGTTATGAAATTCGATCTAACGCGATGAAGATTGCTGACAAATGCAATTCTTAAATTTTCATCCATTTTTATTAGCTCATAGCCCTCCTTTAGTCTCACGCTAAAAATTTTAGTTTGTACAGCAGAAAATGGGAGGCCCAGGATCTTCAAGGAAGTATCGGCAAAACCAGACTCGACCGAGTCTCTGACTATTTGTTGTGGGTTTTGGACATCATGAAGGCAAAGATTATGGAACTCATCGAGAAATTCAAGTCTCTAATGGACGAAATACTCCAGAAACACGCTGAAAGGGAGAAGTAGCCAATAGCAGAAAATACTTTTCAGTTGGAGGAGAAAGAACGATCTTCATTACTGCTCACTGTTGGTATCGTGTTGGTGGTTTCTGGCATGGGGTCGTGGAGCTTAGCATTCATCATTGACTAACCGGGTTTTTTACTGTAGATTTCACACAAGTGTATGAAAGCCAAAAGATGCATGTGTATAAATAATGATCGTGAATAGAAGCTGTATCATATTGTACTCATTCAAGAGCTTGGGGATGTAGTTGATGGACCATCTATGTTCTCTGTGATTAATGAAAGTCTTCTGATGCTGATCGACTTAAAGAATTAGCTTTGCAAGAACAGCTTCAAATTAGTAAAAACAGATTGTCTGTATTCTCCTCCACTCTGACAGAAAACACTGCCAAAGAGTAATTCTCCCATTTGGGCTGGAAAACCAAATCATTTTGTCATAAGGCCATAGGGGAACAATAATCTGAGGTAACAAACCTGTTCCAGCTCTGAAAGTAGCCTTAGTAAGCTTTCACAATAATACCAATAGCATGCAGATTTGAATTACTCGCCTAGCACCGTATACCCATGCCAAGCCAGTTATCTTGACAAACAGAAACTTTTCTTAACCCTTGCGAACTCCAAAGCTTATAGGAGGTACGGCTAAAGCTCTCACCTGCAAGAGGTTTCTCCATGCCCAAGAGCTCATAGGAGGTATGTGTATGTGTTGAGAGTAAAAAATTCCACACGGAAGAAGTAAAAAGAATGTAATTGGGTTTATAAGAGATTTGGTACCATAATCTCCATGTGTATGGGTTCACATCTGTTAGATAAATTTTTAAAGAAAATAGACCTAATTCGGAATTTAACCTATATGCAATCCAAAAACTTAAATCAATAAGTTACTGAGCCTTTGTCTTTTATAAGCTTTTCTCATTTTTTCCTTTCAATCAGTGTGTGACATTTTGTCCTCTCACACTCCCCAATTTTCTCCAACATCCCGGCCTCACGTGGTATCGTGTCGTCTTATACGTTCCACGTGACCTAAACCACTCGACTGGACCATTTGTATACACACACCCGCCCTCACTACGAAGTCCCGACATCGAACACAACGAGTGCCTACTCGAGGCGCACGCTATGCTTACAAACTTGAACCAACAAGTATAGAGACCCCCGCGCATATGCGCACTACACCGCACGAAGGTGGCCATACATGCCTAGGATAGTAACCATGGACTCTGATACCAGCCAGATAAATTTTTAAAGAAAATGGGTAATTTGGATTTGAGCTCATATACAACCCAAAAACTTAAATCAATGAGTTACTGAGCCTTTTGTCTTTTATAAACTTTTTCCATTTTTTCCTTTCAACCGATGTGTGACATTTTGTCCTCTCACACTCCCCAATTTCCTCCAATAACATCACGTCATTTGAAATGTCTTTTTGTTGATGGACAACCAAAGTGCACTCATGTTTTGTTTGAGTATGGAACTCGTGGTCTCTCCGAAATTTGAGCGCATAGAGAAACTCGTCTCATCTTAGTTCGGCCCAAGCATGATCTCATTGTCAATTGTCGTCCCCCATCCTTCCGAGCACAGAAGTTCAATCCCGGCTCATAGTTAGTTCTTGAGGGCGGATTGTTCTAGTCTATTTGGCACATGTAGGTGAATGTCAAAGCCACACGTTGCCATGTGAAAGCAGGTATTGAGAGTAAAAAATCTCAGGATTTATAAGAGATTGGGTACCACAATCTACAAACTCGAGCTTTTAGGTTAAAGATGGGCCCAATAGCTTATAAGTCCAGTAAATATTTTATAGTACGACTATGTATATCTGAGCCCACACCACCCATAATGATCCCAAACTAGACAAAGTTTCTCGAGATACATTTGTAATTCCTGCTCTATGACACCCGACCCGGCCCTTAAGCAAACATAGAATTGTCCAGCTTAGTTTTGCTACTCAGAGAGTTACATCCAGTCCATTCATGAGAAAGGATCCGTGCTTTTGATGCACAAACTTCAGAAAATTCTTATCGAGATAAACAAGAGCATCAGTAGTTGGCTAGATTAATTGGTTACTAAATTGATTTATTTAACTATACCAGCATAGAACAAGTACTTCATAGACCAGCCACTAATGCGAGCAGTAGTTCTATCACTAAGCATCCCACAATCTCTGGCAGAAAGTGAAGTCACCTTATGAAGAGGCATGCTGATTATTTAACTGAAGAAAGCCTCTTTGAAAACCGGCAGAAGAGAGGAGATCAGCAATATATTCCTCAACTTAACCCATACTGAAGATATCCATACTCTCAAGATTGAATCTCAAGCTTGATACATAGAAGTCCCTCAGAATCTGCAATAGATTCAGCAGTGTATACAAATAAGTCGCCGGCAAAGCAGACATGACTGAACTCAACCTGGCTAGTGGCTCCATTCAGAATCTGAGAGTACTTCCATAGTCAGAAGCAATGAGCATTGCGAGAAAGCCATTAAGTCTGAGAGCCCCATCAGCCAATATTTCGGAAACAACCAAACCATGAGAATTTTCGGCTAATATGGGTCCAAATATGCATGAGCAAGCTAATGTGCAAGTTTTACTTTCACGTTAAGTTGTAGTATGTACAATGAAGTACATTGTCAAAATAGATCAACGATATCTCTAATGTTTAGGAACAAATAGAGCCTTAGTTTATCTTAAACCCCCTTCTGAGCCTGCAATGTCTCTCCACCAGTGCAGGTCTTCAAATAAAAGGGTTCTGATGTATTTTCACATCGCTTCATCCAGTTCTCCAAATAAGCAGCAACACAAAATGAATTTGTACCTGGATGCATAACAACAGCAAATTGAGAACTCGACCATGGGAAAAGGAATGCATATGCTTTAATTAATCGAACAGCACAGCCAGTGGCAAATTCGCTAGCGTCCAATATCTCAACCAAATAAGATGCTTTGATATTTCGACAACAGTTAAAAATAATCGTGCATACCATCATCACAAATTGCAAATACTCTTAAGTTGTTTTTTGTGATTTGCGGCAGTTCCAGGTAGTTGTAGGACTACAAAACTCGGCTCTGCTCTTCCCAATTACTTCAGAATCATCTTTATAAACGAATATAAGCTCAAGTTATTAGTGAACAGCCTTATGTCCAGGAACTATACTTGCAAGTAAAATGTCTGACAATCAAAACATTTAGGATGATAAGTCACAAGGAAGACCTTACTCACTGCTGCATGATTTGGACTTCCTACAAGTAAAATTTTCAACCTGTCCAAGAAGAATAAGGGATCAAAACAATTACAACTTACAAGATAGATTCCTTTTACGGAAAAAAAAAGAAGGATCTCAAGAAAATTAAAATACCAAATCGTTACCTTTTAAGAATTTATACTCTTGAACATATTTTAGAATTCAAGATCTTCAATGAAGAATCCTGGGTCTGAAGCAACAAACAACCAGAAGTAAGTTTACCTCATACCAACTTAAAAGCAACAAAAGCAATCCAGCATTACATACCTTTTTTAAACCGTTCCAGTGCCTCCGTCCTCCAAGCCTCTGGCAAATTTTCACAAGCCTTACACTTTAGATAAACTAATTTGTCCAGTCTTGATAAGGTAGGCAGCTTTTTAATTTCCTTGCACCCTGCGATGCTTAGGTGCACCAAATTGTTTAACTCATCAACTCCTTCAAGTTCCTGTAGCTTCTTGCAGTCATCAAGTGACAAATATGCTAAACTTTTCAAGCTCTGTAGATTTGGTAACTTCTTGATAGCTTCACATTCTGAGAAGTTCAAGACCTTCAATTTTTCCAACCCATTAAGTCCATCAATTTCTACAAGATTAGCACATTTGGAGACATCCAGAAAACTTAAAAGCTTTAGTTTTGACAGATTAGGGAGTTCTTTGATTCCTATGCATCCAGTTATCACTAGCTCCATAAGTGCTGCCAATTCTTCAAGTCCTCCAAGCTCTTGTAGCTTCTTGCAGCCAACTGCAGAGAACTTGCTCAACAATTTCAAGTTCGATAGATCAGGCAGTCTTTCAATTTCCTCACATCCATCAATATACAATACACCTAATGCTACCGCCCCATCAAGCCCTTCAAGTCCTTGTAGCTTTTCACAGTCATTCACACACAACTTTCTCAATGCTTTTAACTTTGATAAATTAGGAAGCTTCTCAATTTCTCCACATCTTTCAATAGCTAACTCCTTCAAAGTTACCAACTCAACAAGCCCTTCAAGTCCTTGCAGTTTTTTGCATTTATCAGCATGCATCTTTCTCCAAGCTTTTAAGTTTGATAGATTAGGCAGTTTATCAATTTCAGTACATCCTTCAATAGACAACTCCTCTAATGCTACCGACCCATCAACCCCTTCAAGTCCTTGCAGCTTTTCACAGTCATTCACACACAACTTTGCCAATGCTTTTAACTTTGATAAATTAGGAAGCTTCTCAATTTCTCTACATCTTTGAATAGATAACTCCTCCAATGTTACCAACTCATCAAGCCCTTCAAGTTCTTGTAGCTTTTTGCAGTCATCAACATCCAACTTTTCCAAAGATACCAACCCACCAAGTCCTTCAAGTTCTCGCAGCCTTTGACATCTTCGTGCATTCATCTTTTTCAAAGCTTTCAAGTTTGATAAATTAGACAGCTTTTCAATTTCAGTACATCCTTCAACATCCAACTCTTCCAAAGCTACCAACCCACCAAGTCCTTCAAGTTATCACAGCTTTTCACATCTTCGTGCATTCATCTTTTTCAAAGCTTTCAAGTTGGATAAATTAGACAGCTTTTCAATTTCAGTACATCCTTCGACATCCAACTCTTCCAAAGCTACCAACCCACCAAGTCCTTCAAGTTCTCGCAGCTTTTGACATCCTCGTGCATTTATCTTTCTCAAAGCTTTTAAGTTTGATAGATTAGATAGCTTTTCAATTTCAATACATTCTTCAACATCCAACTCTTCCAAAGCTACCAACCCCCCAAGTCCTTCAAGTTGTCGCAGCTTTTGACATCCTCGAGCATTCATCTTTTCAATTTCAGTACATCCTTCAACATCCAACTCTTCCAAAGCTACCAACCCACTAAGTCCTTCAAGTTCTCGCAGCTTTTGACATCCTCCTACATTCATCTTTCTCAAAGCTTTTAAGTTTGATAGATCAGGCAGCTTTTCAATTTCAGTACATCCTTCAACATCCAACTCTTCCAAAGCTACCAACCCACTAAGTCCTTCAAGTTCTCGCAGCTTTTGACATCCTCCTACATTCATCTTTCTCAAAGCTTTTAAGTTTGATAGATCAGGCAGCTTTTCAATTTCAGTACATCCTTCAATATTCAACTTTTCCAAAGCTACCAACCCACCAAGTCCTTCAAGTTCTCGCAGCTTTTGACATCCTCCTGCATACATCTCTCTCCATGCTTTTAAGTTTGTTAGATTAGGCAGCGTTTCAATTTCAATACATCCTTCAATATTCAACTTTTCCAAAGCTACCAACCCACCAAGTCCTTCAAGTTCTCGCAGCTTTTGACATCCTCCTGCATACATCTCTCTCCATGCTTTTAGGTCTGATAGATTAGGCAGCTTTTTAATTTCAGTACATCCTTCAATATTCAACTTTTCCAAAGCTACCAACCCACCAAGTCCTTCAAGTTCTCGCAGCTTTTGACATCCTCCTGCATACATCTCTCTCAATGCTTTTAAGTCTGATAGATTAGGCAGTTTTTTAATTTCAGTACATCCTTCAACATTCAACTTTTCCAAAGCTACCAACCCACCAAGTCCTTCAAGTTCTCGCAGCTTTTGACATCCTCCTGCATACATCTCTCTAAATGCTTTTAAGTCTGATAGATTAGGCAGCTTTTCAATTTCAATACATCCTTCAATATTCAACTTTTCCAAAGCTACCAACCCACCAAGTCCTTCAAGTTCTCGCAGCTTTTGACATCCTCCTGCATACATCTCTCTCAGTGCTTTTAAGTCTGATAGATTAGGCAGCTTTTTAATTTCAGCACATCCTTCAATATTCAACTTTTCCAAAGCTACCAACCCACCAAGTCCTTCAAGTTCTCGCAGCTTTTGACATCCTCCTGCATACATCTCTCTCAATGCTTTTAAGTCTGATAGATTAGGCAGCTTTTTAATTTCAGCACATCCTTCAATATTCAACTTTTCCAAAGCTACCAACCCACCAAGTCCTTCAAGTTCTCGCAGCTTTTGACATCCTCCTGCATACATCTCTCTCAATGCTTTTAAGTCTGATAGATTAGGCAGCTTTTCAATTTCAGTACATCCTTCAACATTCAACTTTTCCAAAGCTACCAACCCACCAAGTCCTTCAAGTTCTCGCAGCTTTTGACATCCTCCTGCATACATCTCTCTAAATGCTTTTAAGCTTGTTAGATTAGATAGTTTTTCAATTTCAATACATCCTTCAATATTCAACTTTTCCAAAGCTACCAACCCACCAAGTCCTTCAAGTTCTCGCAGTTTTTGACATCCTCCTGCATACATCTCTCTCAATGCTTTTAAGCTTGATAGATTAGGCAGCTTTTCAATTTCAGTACATCCTTCAATAGACAACACTTCCAAGGCTACCAACCCACCAAGTCCTTCAAGTTCTCGCAGCTTTTGACATCCTCCTGCATACATCTCTCTCAATGCTTTTAAGTTTGACAGATTAGGCAGCTTTTCAATTTTAGTACATCCTCCAATAGACAACTCTTCCAAAGCTACCAACCCACCAAGTCCTTCAAGTTCTCGCAGCTTTTGACATCCTCCTGCATTCAGCTCTCTCAATGCTTTTAAGTTTGATAGATTAGGCAGCTTTTCAATTTTAGTACATCCTCTAATAGACAACTCTTCCAAATCTACCAACCCACCAAGTCCTTCAAGTTCTCGCAGCTTTTGACATCCTCCTGCATTCATCTCTCTCAATGCTTTTAAGTTTGATAGATTAGGCAGCTTTGGAAACAATGAGAAGTCTGGGGTTGATGTTAATAGGTGACATTCCTCCAAAATAAGAACTTTAAGCTTCGATGCAGTCTGTAGAAAAAAGTGTAAAGTTATAACTATCTTATCTTTCTTGTATTTCTAAATGATAAAACATATCAAATTCTACGTTCATTTATCATTACCTGCATGAGGCTCCAGCATCTCCAATCATGCGTGACCAAGCTGCCTGATAGATCAAGAACAACCAGGCTTTTTAAATCTAAGTTGGTTGGCTCACACGCTTGCCCCCCATATCGCCAACAAAGGTATCTCAACTTTGTAAACAGGTTCCGGAAATCCCCATCAAGGGCAGCACCATCTATTTCAAGGAACCTCAAAGCGGACATGTTTCTAAAGTTTTGGTCAGTAAGACGCCTATGTTCAACCTCCAAATGTGGAAACTCTAGACAAATGGCTTCAATACATGGTGAACCCTGCGACATAGAAGATAATATTACAATTAAAGCTTTAACATGTAGACCTAACAAAATTAATTATAAACTGTCGTCATGTTACTATTAAAGTATTTTCTGTAAATTTTCACAACAGCAAGCGTACGCCAAAAAAGTAGTGCTGCTGCCGACCCACCAATCCCTCATCCTCATTCCATCTTATTTGATTTCATTGCCCGTCCCCCAACTCCTAAATTAAAACCTTGTCCCCATAAACCCACAATCCTTTAATCATCCAATTAAAAATAATTTCCCCATCTGATTCCACAGTCCAACTGCTACAAACTTTGTGCCGGTGGAGACACGATATATGGTGGCAGTCTATTTTATTAGCTACTTTAAAAAAAAGGAAAAAAGACAAAAATCTCCATTGTGGTTTGGGATCGGGACAAATCGCCCCTTGTTATTTTGTTTGGAACAATTAGCCCCCCTATGGTTTGCTCCGTTAGACATGAGGGGTTACGGCGTTAATTTTTTTTTTCCATTTTCAATCCCCAATCTTTAGTCTTTTAATCATTTTGATCATAAATCTTTTTCTTTTATCATTCATATCCTCAACTTTTCATTTTGTTTCATTTTAGTCCTATAACGAAAAATCGAAGGGGGAGGGGGTCGGGGATTGGCGGCCCCGAACCCTCCACCAAGAGCGCCGGCACCCAGAGAGGACGCTGACGACCTCGGTGGAGGGGTCGGGGTCGTCGATTGGCGGCCCCGACCCCGAATCAACCGGGGACTCCGACTCGAGGTCCCTGGTCGATTCGAGGTTGGAGCCACAAATCGGCGACCCTGAGCCCTCCACTAAGGTCGCCGACACCCACAGAGGACGCCGGCGCCCTCAGTGGAGGGGTCGAGATAGCCAATTGGAGGCCCCGACCCTGAATTGACCGAGGACTCTAACTCGAGGTCCCCGGTCAATTTGGGGACGGGGCTGCCAACCGGCACCCTCGGTGGAGGGTTCGAGGTCGCAGATTGGCGGCCTCAACCCCTTCCCCTTTCAATTTTTCGTTATAGGACTAAAATGAAACAAGATGAAAAGTTCAGGATGTGAATGATAAAAGAAAAAGATTTAGGATCAAAATGATTAAAAGGCTAAAGATTGAAGATTGAAAATGGAAAAAAAAAATTAACGCCGTAACCCCTATGTCTAACGGAGCAAACCACAGGGGGACTAATTGTCCCAAATAAAATAATAAGGTGCGATTTTTTCCGGCCCAACCCACAATGGGAATTTTTGTCTTATTCCAAAAAAAAAAGAGACCAAAATCATTTTCCCAGTAGTTAACTCCTCGATCAACTATTCTATGGAAGCTAGAGAACGACCAGAATTAATTCAACCAGCTCCCTGTATATATCTTCTCATGTTCGTCTCTTTTCAAGGAGAGAGAGAGGCAGAGAACAGGGGGCCTCCGCCGATAACAGAAGGGAATCGGAAGAGAGAGAGAGCGACGGTGGCTCGCTGCTGGCCACCCCCAACCACCAAAACCAACCCCACCCACCCCAACAAAAATTCTGCCACACTTTTTTTTAACGATTTTTAACTAGATGAATACATGTGCATTGCAAGGGAATTGATAAATAAATCTTTTAGCTATTTTGGTGGAGAAAAATGCTATAAATTCATGGCCTAGAGAATATGGCTCATTTAAATGTTTTTTTTTTCGTGTTTTTAATATATTCACTTAGCTTCATCTTTTACCTCATTTAACCTCGTATATATTTTTATGGAAGAAAACAAATTATATATAAAGAGTTCAATATCAATTAGGTAATTAAGTTGACTAATTTTGTTTAAATTTAGTTCTATTACCCCGTGTATATGATACCATTAAATTTTTTTTTGTTAGATGCATATTAATCTTTTAGCTATTGACATAATTCAGTAGACGATATATACTTACATAAACATCCCTCGACTACATATATTCCTATTTAATAAGATTGACCTAATGAAGTAAAAATTACATAATTACGTAAACATCTCTCAACTATATATATTCATATATTCATAAATGAATTTACGTATGTGAATATTTATCAACTAGATATTATTAACATATACAGCACATCCAACCTATATATATGAGATTTATTTATCAAATTACTCTTTCATCAAATAGATGACTGTTATATTTAAACTATCACGCAAAAAAAAATATCGCATATGGTAGTAGTAGAAAATTCTATTTTAATAGGAAACTATATATTTTGAAATTATATCGTCAAAAATTATAAAAAATTATAAAAAAAAATATAAGATGTTGATACGGTGATATTAGAGGGCTTAGAATTCCGATGATGTGGCAACATGAGAGAAGGCGATTTTAATTTTGGAGGTGGCGGCGTAATATATCGCTTCGAGGGTTTATTATTATTATTATTATTATTATTATTATTATTATATATTGATATTGATTACTGAAATGAAAGAAATTTAATATGTATATATATGTATATATATGTATATATTATCTAAATGAGCGTTTTAATAGGAAACTCTCATTTAGTCATGTGTCACTTAAAAGGGCAATGCTTAGAAAAATATTTTAAAACCTCCTTCTCTCTTCTTTTAAACTTGGCACTCAAGCATTAGTTAAAATTCAAGGAATTAAGTTTTTGTTCATAAACTTGGCCTTCATTTTCTTTTTTATCAAATTATTTTTTATTTGATTCTTATACTAATAATTATCAAGAGAAATGGAACAAGAGATTATGAATTTTTTAAACTAAAAAAAATAATTGTAGCTCTCTAAAATGAAAATGATTTGTCTTCAATAAATTGAATTCAAGATATTCAAATAAATGTTAACATTTAAGAGGATAAAAGACTGCAAAATTTTGTTAAACAAATTCTCAATTTTATCCAAGCACTGTAAAATCTAACATAACTGCTCCATAAGTTTTTATTTTCTTAATTTTGCATCTTGCTAACGCTCTTTTGTTATAATATTTACCTATTTTTAGAAGAAAAATATTTAATTAATTCAACGCTATTTTGTCTTCAAATTAACAATATGAGATAGTTCTCATAATTATTAAAAGATATTGAGAAATATTAGTGAATATTATATTATAAATAAGAAGATATATAAACTTAAAAATTATATAATCAGAATTTTATAATATAAATATTTTTTTCTGTAAAATTACTCTGTGGCAGTGCACGGGCTTCTTTTTCTAGTAAAATATAAAAAGGCCTTACTTGAACATTTTTCGCTACGTGTTTTCCTTATTCAGTACAAAAGACATGGGAATTAAACTGAAAAAGTACCAAATTTTACGGACCAAATCAGTATTATCCAAAAATTCAAAGCAATAAATCCTAACGAGGCCATCACTTATCCTTTTGGATAAGTATCTTCTTGAGACATTTTGTACTTAATAAAGATGATCACTTATCCAAAAGTAAATAAATAAATAAATCCTGACGAGGAATTTCGTTCATTGGATGGGAATTAAGGGGAACATGATTGAGCATGGCGGGGCTTAAGATTGAAGTTCTTTTTTATCCTATTGTAAGGGAGACGCAGTACGGAGGAAGGTAAATAAAGGAGTATGGGGAGTTTTATTGACTAAAATCGAACTTGGAAACTTTTTATAGAGTTTTTGTTGCTTGTTTGGTGATTGAATAGACCGGGAATAGGATATGGTTAACTGTTGTTATTAAAAGTTACAAATGTCCATAGGTTTAAATAAAAGTAATATCAATTTTTGAAACTATATAAGTTTAAATAAAGTAATATCAATTTTCGAGACTATACATTGAAAAAAAAATCAAACTCCAACCACGGGAAGGGCGACACAACTCTAGTATCCCCTAAGCTCACCAAGAAAGCTCTAGGCTAGTGCTTCAAGCCTCAACTGACATGCGTGAGCACTAGGCTGAGAATGGTGATGCTTGCCCGGAGGCTCGGAGCCCTTAGCCTAGGGCTCAGGCTAGCTATAGGTTAAGAGGTTTGATGCAGTGATACAACTTTGCTTAGAAGTTGGTCTCAAGTTTGATTTTAGCAAGTTAAATTACCCTTGCCCTCTATTTAGCTTTCTAATTTTTTTTTTTAACCAAGCCCTCCTTGTCGCAGAAGGAAAAATGAAAAGCAAAATGGCATATGTCAATTGCCCATCAGACATTAAAGAGCAACAATTGGAGGATATCTTGATGGCTCTAGACGCAGACATGCAAGAGTACTCTAATTAATTACTACACAAAGAAGTTAAATAAGTTAGAAAAAATTTTCACATTATAGAAAGTTTAGTATGAAAAACTTGCCGAATGAGAAAGGGTGTTTGATTCTGGCATCGTCCTTAACCTCAGACCAAGTTATTCTGTATTCGAGTTTCATCAATGGGATTTCCCGTGACTCTATATTTTCTCTTTTCCTATTTATCTCTTTCTAGGTCAACTTCTTCGTAATAAATAATAGGGTCCATTTGACTTCCAAATACCTGAGTGCAAACTGGGAAATTTTTTTTTAAAAAAAAATCATGGCAATAATTCTCGTATTTTTCAAAATATTTCTCTGAAACAAGCAATAGATGATTTTTTTTTTCAGTAAATCAACAAATGATATATTAAAAGGTGAATTAATACCTGCAGACTTGTATGCTTACCTTTTTTTCCTGCAGTACACTTAATGCTTCTTCGTTGTTCCACAACCTACTTCGATTCCCTGGTTCTTTCTCATCCTCTTGTTGAACTATTGCTCTGCCAAGGTCTCTTAGTTGATCGTGCATCCAGAATGTGTTGTCCCCCCCGATCTTAATAAGAGACCGCAGAATGAGTTCATCAAGTCCACTTTCTGGATAAAACTTACAATCTTCCCACATGTGAATCGCCACTCGTCTATCTTTTCCAATAAAATGGCATGCAATGTCTAAAAATATTTTTTGTTGTTCAAGTTCTAACGAGTCATAGCTGATCCTCAGCTTTTCTTGGACTTTCATGTGAGGTTTTTCTTTCAACTTCTTTAACGTCTCTTTCCATATGACCTTCCCTTTTCCACAAAGGTAAGACCCTATAACCTCAAGCGCTAAAGGAAGCCCTCCGGTTGTATTCACAATAGCATCAGACAGAGCCCTTAATTCAACCGTTGGAGAGTCACTCCTGAAAGCATGCTTGCAGAAGAGTTCCATTGACCAGACAGGATTCATTTCCTCGACTTCATATTGCAATTCTTCCGGAGTCAAACCTAGAGCATTCTTATTTCTGGTTGTAACGATGACTCTGCTTCCTGGACCAAACCAAGCAACTGAGGCCAGTTCCTTGAGTTGGTTACTGTCATCGACATCATCGAGAACAACGAGAACTTTCTTCTCCCGAAACCTGCGTTGCAGCTCATCCATTCCTTCATCAGTCGTAGTGAAGTCTTGGTCTTTACATCTAGAGAGATCTGCAGCTAGCTGATTCTGCAGGCACTTAAGGCCACCCAAATGCAATACTGTTGCACGGATATCTTTGAGGAAGCTGCAACTGTCGAAGTAGTCCATAATTTCATTATAGATGACCTTGGCAAGTGTTGTCTTACCAATGCCGCCCATACCAAAGACCCCAATAGTTCTCACGTCTTCGTTCCCCACCTCAAGCAACCTCATGACCGCTCTTTTCTTATCATCGACTCTGACAAATTTTTCGGTCAAAATAAGATGGCCTTTCTTCAAATCACTCAGTACCCTTCCGACAACTAGCTTTATCAATTGTCCTTGATGTCTGCGAAGCAACATCCAAGTCATATATATACATTTATATATGTATGTTATTTTTTTCAAGTCATATATATACATTTATATATGTATGTTATTTTTTTCAAGTCATATTGTGGTAAGCAGATAAGAATTAGGAATCGTGAAGAGTATAAGAGTGCACAAAGGGGTTACCCGTTCGTCTCATTCTGTAAATCCCAGCCCTTCAATGTTCCAACCTCCTCAAGAGCTTCCCTCCACTTTCGAACATCGATCCTCGGGTCGCGCTTTGAATCTTCCACGTGCTTAGAAAAGGCCTCGGCATAAATCCCCTTCTCGGGGTGCTGAACCTCATTCGGCGTGACATCGTAGAAAATGGGAAGCACAGTCTGCTTCATCCTCTTCCTGCATTCCATCATACAAGCAAACTCCCGGAGGCACCATTTACTGGAGGCGTAGTTCTTGGAGAAAATGGGGATAGAGATCTTGGACCGCTCAATCCTGTCGAGGAGCTGGGGACCGATCTCTTCCCCAACATGGAGCTCTTCATTGTCCCTGAAAACATCGACCCCGGCATCTCTCAGGCTAGTGTAGAGGAAATCAGTGAAGCCATCCCGGGTATCAGCCCCGCGGAAGCTCAGGAAGACTTCGTAACCACGACCGTAGGAGGGTGAGGGTCTGCTTCCGCTGCTGCTGGAGCTGATGCCCGTTGATGATTGCTGCAGCTTTGGATCTGCCAAACCCTCGTTTAGACTTCTTCTCTTGGCGGCGGCATCGGAAGCGGCCATTGCAGTAGTCTGAGATCTCAAGTCCAAAGATCTGCAGTCAGATCTGATCTGATGAGTGTGCGGAGGAGACTTTATTCCACAAAGCATAAACCCAAGATTTTTTTTAATAGCAAATCCTAATGACTTTGTCGGCCACAAAGACCAACTGCAGTAAGGTGTACTCGCGTTCAATGATTTATCTATGAGATGCGCTATATATGCCGAAATCGGTACCCCAAAATAGTCTTATTTTAAAAATTAATTCTCAAACTAATTTAGTTTTGAAAATAATTCCCTATCTTGACTTATATGTACAGAATTTCTTTTAAATTCAATCCTTGATTTCTAAACTCTTTTAAAAACAACCCCAAAAATTATCTTATGTCTTATTTTGAATTAATTATATGGGTATCAATTTTTAAAAAAAAAAAACTATTGTTGATTCACGATCGGAACTGTTATCGCTGCCATTAGACCTCCACCTCGGATGGCCCAACCAACCATTCTCAACCGGTCTCGATATGCGAGGTTAATGATTTCATTTCGCCTTCATTGGAGTCGGAGACTATGAGCAAGCCTGGGGCTTAGTGCGCTTCGAATGACCTAGCCCCAAGGTCCCCCGAGCCTATTGTAAGCTTTGTGACTGGGTCGACCTAGAATGAGCCACCCTATGTCATGCAAGCCTCGTGGAGGTCTAAATCACCCTAGGGCACGCGAGGGCTCAACACCCGTTATAATGAGATTGAGCATCGTTAATAAGGTGAGATTGAGCATGGCTTAGCCTTATCAATTTCCACTCCTCAATTTCGACGCTTGAACATCGTTAATAATGTAAGATTGAGCTACCATGTGGAAACAAGCCTAAAAGGGTAGTTCACATGACGGAGGGTTTGTCCGAGGTTGGAATGGGGATATGAGTGGGGAAAGAAGCCAAAAACGTAAACTGAACCATCCAACCAAATTGAATTGAAAAAAAAAAACTAACTTCTTAAATAGGTTCTACTTCTATTCAATTTTTTTAGTAACAAAAAGTGGTTCGTTTAGTGACTTATTAAATCCAATTTACTTAATTGCGGTTCACCCAATTAAATTGTTTTAATTAGAAAATACTAAATAACTAATATAAAATCGCTAGAATAATGGTAAATAATTAAAAATTTTGAAAAATAAAACCACAAAACTCAAGGATCCATTAAGATTAACTTTAATTTATGTTCGACTCTAAGAATTGCATCCAACTTGGCCGAACCATTAATTTTTTTTCTAGATTTTAGTATTTTTAGAAAATTGATTAATCTAGCCAATAATGGTTGTTATTATTTTTCATTTGAACTTAATATAATTGATTTAAACACAGGAGTATCTTTGAGGGTATTTTGGAAAGAGTTTAAGATAGGGTCTAAGTTAAAAAGAGCTTAACACACATAAAACTAGATAGGGAATAACCACTTACTTTCTCTCTCGCATATCCTTATTTTTTGTCAATATTTTTCACTCTCCCCCAAATCAAAGGACTGCATTTAAAAATAAAATAAAAAAGACAACGTGCCTTCCTCTTCTTTCTCCGCCAACGGGGGTTCTTTTTTATTTATCGATATCAATAAGGATTTTGTTATTATAAATGAGGAATGGTAATCAAATTAACCACGTGTCTATTGATTTTTTTTTTCGAGATTTGGTTCATTTCTATCTATTTAAATTGATTTACTGATCTTTTGTTTTTAAATAATTTCATGATCCTGGAAAAAAAAGAAAATTATAATCAATAAATTTATTTATTTATTTTTAGTTTCGTAGACACCTTTTAACTAATAAGATTGGAAAAACTTACCAACCCATGGACTGATAACTCGGTCGATTTAGTGTATAATTCTCATAACTATATGAATTGTATTTTATAATATGATCGGTTATCAATCTAAATTGGTTTTGAAATATAAATAAGATTTGTTTATCTAAAATGATGAAGAAAAATCAAGTATGAAAAGTAAATATGACAAATTATCTTAATGCACGCCTTTGTGAAGTCAATTTCAGAAAATTTGGAACATAGACTAGATATTCGGTAAGAATTTCATCGACCGACACCCTCTAGTATTATTATTTCGTAAAAGAAACAATGACACTCTGATATTATTTTGAAAAAGAACAATAACACCTCGCATTTTTATATAGTATCTTAAAGTGTTATGTCAATCAAATTATTGGTATGAAGTTATTTGAGTTTCTAGAGAAATACTAACGAGTGAAGTAAATTACACAGATATCGAAGTATATTATAAAAATTCCTAAGTGAAGTACATAAAT
Organism: Punica granatum; assembly: GCF_007655135.1. Taxonomy (NCBI): domain Eukaryota; kingdom Viridiplantae; phylum Streptophyta; class Magnoliopsida; order Myrtales; family Lythraceae; genus Punica; species Punica granatum. The sequence goes on along the minus strand of NW_022204390.1, from coordinate 22,050 downwards.
TTTCAGAATGATTTACCTTTTTTTCAAAGAGTTTGACTCAGTTTATTTTTTTTGTAAGATATGCTTAAATTAATTTTTTTATTAATTTTTAAGCACTTAATTTAATTAAACTTATTTATGTAACACAAGAAAATGACTTAGTTGAATGCATTAAGTTAAAAGAAGCACTTATTGATTAAGAAACTGAGCCTCGGAGAAAACCTATTTATACCCTATATAAAAAGTGTGAAGCTCAATAGTGTGTTTTTACACATAGGTGTGCGCACCCGAATTTCATCTCGTCGGGGCACGCATGCGCGCGCCTAAGCAAACGCGGCTTGGGAGTGTCCACCTTCCCGGGGACGCGCGACGGACGCACGTGAGAAGGAGTCGCCACTTGCCATTTTACGACCCGAGGGTCGAGGGCCGACAAGTTACCCGGGTCTAGGGGTACGGGGTACACCTAAATGCTAAGGCAATGGTCGTACGGAACCGAAAATTCTGAATTCGGGGGTTCTATTACGTGCGGGCCTATATCCCGCACGCCCTCTCGGTACTCTAGTTTGCTAGGCTTGCCATTTTGTTTATTTACCGCGTGATTTAGAGTTGCGCTCGACTCGCCCGTTTTGACACCGTAAATTCGATGAATTGATCAAGTTGGACCAAGAGTCCGAAAGATGAGTAGGCTTGTGCATCGAGGAGTCGGTTCACTATCTTAGCGTTACAGTTCATCGAACCGTGATGGTTGATTCCCTGCGTGAACCGAAACCACGAGTATCCAAGCTTACTCACCCTTTGGTGGCGATAGACCAACTTAACCGATCCAGCACTCGGACCTCTCGCTCACCGATCGGGGATCCTTACAAGGAGATGAATGAACATACAAATAGAATCCTCACAATGTTCTCTCGAACAATTACAAAGTATAACCGAATAAGTAAATGGATCCCGATCGGTTTGCATTGGGCCACTATTCCGCTCCTGCTCACCGTGTATTTTGAATAACCGATAAATAAATTAAGGCAACGCGGGCTCAAAGAGCCGGGGGTCGGGTCCGATCGAACCGTCGGTTTGCAGAAAAACGACTTGTTTCCACTGTAACCGTTGGATCGATCGAGCTCCCGGGTGATATCTAAACACGTTTCACGCGCTCAATCCAAATCCGCCTTCCACATAGGCCGTATTCGGAGTGTGACGGTGAATCGAGGCTAGATCCCATTCCGCACTCGGGTTGCACGCGCTCGGTGAGTTAAGAGGCGTTGGACCTCGTGTTCGGTGATTTGGGGCGTTGGACCCCATGCAACACGTGACTTATGGGTTCGGGCCCGAACCGCAATAAATCATCAAAAGCAAGAATAAAACGGAAGAAAACTGATGTAACTGACACGATACAGAAAGCAACTGACAATTGTCGGTGAATACAGACAAGTGGTGTATTAAGTCGAATGTACGTGATTTAATCAGTTATTACCCGTGGTTGATTGGCAAACAATGCATCTAACCTAGGCAAACACAGAGGGCGGGCTAGGATAAGGTTCTAAGCCGATTACATGTGTGTGTTTGTTTTATGACTCTTATTCAGTTAAGTGTCACTGCGGTTTCACTGAATTAGCCAAACTCGTGTTTTGACTCTAGATTGGAATCTAATATTCCACTATCCATTATCTAATGTTTATTTAAGTCAAGTACATGATTAATCCGGTTCTTCGTCTTTTTCAACTGAAATAAAAAGGTTCACCACCGAATCTACGATACGAAGATAGTGTTGGGAATTGATGTATGCCCTAGAGGCAATCTATAATCAGTTTTGTAATATGATATTTATTTCATTATAAAACGAGGCATTTCTGTTATTGTGTAGATTGCGCTAAATATGATTTTACACAATAATGTCCTTGGAATAGTAGGTTCAATAGGCATCAAGTGTGACTTGATTGTGAGATCCTATAATTACTGAACATTATTCTTAAATGTCCCTAGTCAAAGTATTATCGTTAATTAGGACAACGATAATACGGTTAGACTAGTGTGGGTGTTGATTGATGACTAAATCTCATAGGTCATGGATATGGAGATATCAAATCACACCACATGTATACATTAAGAGTAATGTATATTGGACTGACCCGCTATGAGATTGCTACATGGGTTGTTACGTGACTGTCATTAGCGTATCTCAAAGTGACTATAGTGTAATGATCCTTTGACTTGAGGTCACCATGAATTCCTACTGTAATGTCATATACTTTGATACTGTCAAACGCTACCGTAACAGGATGGTTATAAAGACAGTTATTGGGTATACCACAGAGCATGGAGAGGAATGTGAGTGATCAAGATAGAATTTGTCCCTCCTACATAACGGGAGTGATATCTCACGGCCACTTGGTGGTTAAGTCTAAAAGTGTATGCATACCCAAATGAGTCGATATAGCGATATCGAATTCATTTGTTCTGATAGATTTACCCGGTAAACCAAGAAAGAGAGATATTGAGCCATACAAGGATGTCATCGACCATGCCTTGGGCTCAATAGAGATATAGAGGACAAAGGGATTATATTACACGGTAATATAGGTCACAAGGTTCGTTGAGAAATTAACTTTCCAATTACTTGAGTAATAGTGATGCATTGCTAGATGCCGCTCACTGTTTGTAATATAAAAAATAGAGATTTCGATATTACTATCAACGTAATTGGGAACCTACAGGGTCACACACTACGACTAAATTGACGAGATATTTTGAAACAAATAAAATCGTCTAATAGAGATTAGATGATTTAGGTGCGACCAATTAATCGGATATTTAATGAGATTAATTTACCGATTAATTAGACCCGATTTATTTGATTTAATGGTGTGCTAAGTGGCTATTTTTTATTGAACCACTTGGAGTCTATTATATGGTAACACATGGGCCAATTGTATAATGACACTTAGCCATGCACTTGGCTCTTGAGATTCTTAATTTCTCTTATCCCACATCGGTAGGACAAGCAAGTTGCCCCCATCCCCAAGCCTATATATATGTGTATATATATGGCAGTAAGTATGGGTAATAGTGTATGCATATATATGTGATATATATGTATGCATAAATATATATATATATATATATAAAACGCACTCATATAAGTGCTTATTTATATATATATAAAACGCACTCATAAGTGCTCATATATATATATAGTACGTGCATATGTGTATGCATAAAAAGTATATATATATAATTTGGGTTGAATTGTTCAACTCAAATTAGGTCCATTAGTCTAAAAATTTCGGGTGTCGCATCGGTATTTTCTTTCGAGTGTTGGTCGCTAGCACCACCGATCTCGAAAACTCGTCGACAAAGTCAGTGTGGATACCGGTAGAGGCGTCACGCGTGGGACGCTCGGTCAACAATTTTGAATATTCCAGGTACGCTTTTATTTACTCTTATTCTTCTAGTAGGTCTTGGAATTAGTTTCACGGGTAGGAAATTTTGAATTTCTGTTCCTTTTCGCAGATAGAAACACCGAAAGTGAACGGAATGGGCCGTACGAATGAAACTCGCACCCGAACGGGCCGTCCCTTTCCATCCATAGATCGAGGTGTTTCCGACTCCCAAAAGCCTAGGATATCGATGAATCACGGAATGACGACTATGCCCTTGAGTGGTAAAACATGTGATGTTCATATATAAATTAAAGATCGTGTGACACGAAGAGGTCTAAAGAGGACTCGCGCATCTCGACTCGAGCCGCCTCAAATTGGGCCCGGACTCGAGTCATAGTACGCGAGTACTTGCTAGACACAATTCTATTCGTGTTACACGTCTCGATGTTTTGAAATTATGAGCTTTTAAGGAAAAGGGCATTTCCGCCGTTGCATGAACCATCGATACGTTTACGAATTAATATTCAATTTGTCCAATTATTTAATCCAAGTGATTTAATTAACCGAATGATACGTCTCGTTTCTCCCATTTGTGAAATTATTCGGTGGTAGTGATCTTATATCGAGGAATTGTGGACTTGACGGATAATCTTCCAAAACTAACTCTCCTAGGAGACGGCTAGCACATGATCGACGATAGAAACACAAAATATGGGTACACTCAATTCCAAGGGACGATTCCGAAACAACGAAAGAGACCGTCCTAAGCCCGGGATGGGTCAAAGAGCACTCGGCCCCTCCTCCAAAGGTTGAGCCGAGAGCTCTCCATGACCCGACTTGGGTTATGGAGGGCCTCCTAGATCGATTCGGATCGTATCTTGCATGCATAATACGTCAAGCACGATAGTAGCGCACGTTTTAACCAAATCGATGCCGCCATAATCATAATTACGCAAACGGGCATACAAACATGCACAAACAAAATATTTAAAGGAATCAATAAAACGGCATCGACTCATACAACGACGAAATGGAAAATACGGGAACCGACATATTTCGAGGCGAAAGAGGATTCCTTGGACCCGTGTGTGTGGTCCAAAGAAACTCTCGGCCACCTCCCATGAGGAATGGCCGTGACATTCCGTGGCTCACGCGGGTCAAGGCGACCTCTTCAACCCCGATTTAAGTTCTTTCCCGTCATGATGCATGTGTTCATACGACGTATAGCATGATAAACGACGTACATTTACATGGGAGTAGGTAAGAACGTAAACTTGCATGCATTTCAACTTGTTAAACGCCTTAACACCTCATATCAAAAGAATATCGGAGATCCTAACTTCTCTAAGTTGTAGAGGAGTGTTACCTAGCCTCGGAACACGAGGAAAGAGTCGGAGAAGTGGCAAAGGGAGTCGGGAGACTCGGCTGGAACGAACAGACCCGAATCGGAGCAGTCGGGTCGACTGGCAGACCCGACTGGCAGTCTGTCTTGTCGGGGCCGTATTTGTTGATCGGGATGGAATTTTCGCGCGGGGCCAGTTGCGTTGGATTCCCAAAAGACAAAGGATCGCGCCTGTGGTGGTTTCGGGAGGAGAGCATGCGTAGATTTTCTTGAAATCAAAAACAAAGTCGGGTCAGTAAAAAAGGACAGACCCAGTCGGGTCAAAACAGACCCGACTGGCACCCAATGAAGAAACGGCTCCACAGGAGGCTCCCGGTGGTCTTTTGATGCAAGGTCGGTGGCATTGGACTCCTAACTGGCTGAGGATCACGGGGATAGGTGGTTCGTAGCGAGATTCAACCCGAGCTGACCTGTACATTCCTGCAAAGTTCGGGTTAGAAAAGACGACCTGAGGAGCAGACCCGACTGGCACCCGATGAAGAAACGACTCTATGGGAGGCTCCCGGTGGTCTTTTGGTGCAAGGTCGGTGGCATTGGACTCCTAACTGACTGAGGATCATGCCTACAGTGGTTTCATGAAGATTAGACATGTCGATTTTCCTGAGAGATGCAAAGAAAACCGGTAAAAACTGGAAAAAATCTGTGAAGGGAGAAAGGAGAGAAATGGCGGGGTGTGTGGTTGAGCGGCTCTCGGCACGCGACCACCTTGTCACGGGGGAGAGTGAGGGTCATGAGGAACCCCTAGGAAATGATGGCACGACTCGCCATAGTCGTGAGGTAGTGGAAATGTCGGGGAAGCCCGGGAAGCCGTGAAACACCTACGGAACCCGTTTCTGGACAGAGCTGGTTCGGGCTGCTGGGAGCTTCAAATCGCAAAACTAACACCGGAAATGGACTCGGGAGGTCGAAAACATGTGGGATATGAAGTTTGGTTGAGTTTGGTTCGGGTTGAGTGGCGGTCGCCGGAAAACGGTTGAGTTTTCCGGCAATTTTGCCTTGGTTTCGGGCTGAGGGAAAGCTGGACGAATTATTGGAGTTTGAGAGGAATTTGAGAGAGTTTTTGAGTGAGAAAGCTAGAGAGAGAGTGCAAGAGGAGTTGTGATTAAAGTGTCTTGCAATTAGGCACTTATAGGATGCCTTAATGAGCCAAATTAGTGAATTTAAGTGCAATTAGAGGGGGGAGCTTAGGGGTTCCGAATTTTGGAGGGAAGATTAGGGTGGGGAAGTTGTCTTGTTGAGTGTGGGGAAAGGAAGAGAAGGGAAAGTTGATGGGAGGTGATGGGGAAGTGATAGGAAGTGATGGGTGTAAGAAGGATTTGAAATGTGTGGAGGGGGTAGCTTCTTGAAGCTTGGAGCCACCGAATTTTGGGTTTTAGCCGCGGCTTGGAGATTGAGCCGTGGCTTGGTGGCTTGGCTTGGCTGAGCTGTGGGTCCCATTCGAATAAGAGAAAAGCCGGAAAAAGCTTGAGACTTGATTGAACGCGCGTCCGGTCTCTGATGTCCGATTAATTTATAGATTTAGAATGCTTGAACGAAGAGGATTTGAATGAGCCCAATATCGCCATACGTCGTGTGAGCGAGCGTTCGGGTGACTCGGCGCCTCGAGAATCGGTTTTGCCCTGTTCGGACATTCGGAGTGGAGTTGAGCGTCCCCGGTCCCCGATTGCTCTTTGTGCACCTTAATGTTCGTTTCGGCGACCCTTTTGCCCGCGGGTGATTGTTGGCTCGTCGTCCTCGGTCGGGGACCGTTGGCCCGGGAAGACCTAGGGACTTTGACCGGGATTCTCTCAATGTGCCCCGAATGCCTTGAGGTGCTTGGAGGTTATCGTGAGGTACTCAGAGATCGTTGTGGTCTCTGCTTTCCGTGGAAATACCCGAAGGTTCACCGGGAGGCGTTCGTGATCACTGAAGCGTACTTCGAGAGATCGAGCCGAGTTCCGGAAGGTTGTCTGAAACTTGTTCCCCGGCCCTGGTGGTCTCTGGGCGCCTGTAGACCCGTTTTGAGGGGCCGTTTGCTTGTCAGTGGAGCGAACCCCGGGAGCTCTGTCAGAAAAGGCGTCCGTGGTGGATCGGGGTGTCCCGGCTTAAGCAGGATGTCCCGGAAATGCGCCCGGACGTGTCATTGGTCATTTTGGCACTGGGAGGGATTTTTGGAGCCCCATATTGGGCACCTTTCGGTGCTTCGGTGACTCAGTGATAAATAGTGCCACAGTGCCAGCTCCGTTGTTTCGGGATTCCTCGTTCGTCTGTTCTTCTGACTGCTTTCTTCCGCCTTTCTCAGTGGACCGTGTTTTTCTTTATTGTTCATGACCCTGTGCCCGCCTATTTGCCTCCGATTGCCGGGCGATGAATAGTGTCCCGAGCTTCAGTCGGGAATCCTTGTGCGGGAAGCCGGTGGGCCAAAATGGGGTGCTGACAGCTTGCCCCTCTTTGGTTGCATGCTCGGTTAGAGGATGTAGCCAAAGACCATGAGAGGCACCCTTTTTGGTCCCGGCGACCGCTTCTGTTATCGCTCTCTGTGATAGCTTGCTCCCTCGTGTTGGATACTTAGGGAGGATGTGCGAAGGTGCCCGGACCTGTCATAGGGTAACCACCTGATTAGGAAGCGAACATTATGAAATTTAGATGAGGGGTCTAAACCCCATACGACAGCATGTGTAGGGCCAAGGCCCGTGGAAAGCAGTAAAATGGACGCGAAGTCCGGAAAGCAGTGAAATGGACGCGAAGTCCGTGGACGCGAAGTCCGGAAAGCGATAAAGTCACTAGGCCGAAGCCCGAGGAAAGCAGTAAAATGGACGCGAAGTCCGGAAAGCAGTAAAGTCACTAGGCCGAAGCCCGAGGAAAGCAGTAAAATGGACGCGAAGTCCGTGGACGCAAAGTCCTGAAAGCAGTAAAGTCACTAGGCCGAAGCCCGAGGAAAGCAGTAAAATGGACGCGAAATCCGTGGACGCGAAGTCCGGAAAGCAGTAAAGTCACTAGCCGAAGCCCGAAGAAAGCAGTAAAATGGACGCGAAGTCCGGAAAGCAGTAAAGTCACTAGGCCGAAGCCCGAGGAAAGCAGTAAATGGACGCGAAGTCCGTGGACGCGAAGTCCGAAAAGCAGTAAAGTCACTAGGCCGAAGCCCGAGAAATGCAGAAAAAATGGACGCGAAGTCCGGAAAGCAGTAAAGTCACTAGGCCGAAGCCCGAGAAAAGCGGTAAATGGACGCGAAGTCCGTGGACGCGAAGTCCGGAAAGCAGTAAAGTCACTAGGCCGAAGCCCGAGAAAAGCGTAAATGGACGCGAAGTCCGTGGACGCGAAGTCCGGAAAGCAGTAAAGTCACTAGGCCGAAGCCCGAGGAAAGCGGTAAAATGGACGCGAAGTCCGTGGACGCGAAGTCCGGAAAGCAGTAAAGTCACTAGGCCGAAGCCCGAGGAAAGCAGTAAAATGGACGCGAAGTCCGTGGACGCGAAGTCCGGAAAGCAGTAAAGTCACTAGGCCGAAACCCGAGGAAAGCAGTAAAATGGACGCGAAGTCCGTGGACGCGAAGTCCGGAAAGCGATAAAGTCACTAGGCCGAAGCCCGAGGAAAGCAGTAAAATGGACGCGAAGTCCGTGGACGCGAAGTCCGTGGACGCGAAGTCCGGAAAGCAGTAAAGTCACTAGGCCGAAGCCCGAGGAAAGCAGTAAAATGGACGCGAAGTCCGTGGACGCGAAGTCCGGAAAGCGATAAAGTCACTAGGCCGAAGCCCGAGGAAAGCAGTAAAATGGACGCGAAGTCCGTGGACGCGAAGTCCGGAAAGCAGTAAAGTCACTAGGCCGAAGCCCGAGGAAAGCAGTAAAATGGACGCGAAGTCCGTGGACGCGAAGTCCGGAAAGCGATAAAGTCACTAGGCCGAAGCCCGAGGAAAGCAGTAAAATGGACGCGAAGTCCGGAAAGCAGTAAAGTCACTAGGCCGAAGCCCGAGGAAAGCAGTAAAATGGACGCGAAGTCCGTGGACGCGAAGTCCGTGGACGCGAAGTCCGTGGACGCGAAGTCCGTGGACGCGAAGTCCGTGGACGCGAAGTCCGAAAAGCAGTAAAGTGGACGCGAAGTCCGTGGACGTGAAGTCCGGAAAGCGGTAAAGTGGACGCGAAGTCCGTGGACGCGAAGTTCGGAAAGCGATAAAGTCACTAGGCCGAAGCCCGAGGAAAGCAGTAAAATGGACGCGAAGTCCGGAAAGCAGTAAAGTCACTAGGCCGAAGCCCGAGGAAAGCAGTAAAATGGACGCGAAGTCCGTGGACGCGAAGTCCGGAAAGCAGTAAAGTGGACGCGAAGTCCGTGGACGCGAAGTCCGGAAAGCGGTAAAGTGGACGCGAAGTCCGTGGACGCGAAGTCCGGAAAGCGATAAAGTGGATAGAGAGCAAGGGAAAGTAAGGGCGGGAAAGGATGCCAAGTAGTTCGTCGGGGATGTCGGCAGAGGTAGACTGTCCCGTTCCAAATCGAGCTTGTTATCTGTCTTTTCCTTGAGTTAGGGCCAAGAGAATTCTCTGTTATGCCTTCCACTCGGTTCGAATCCCCAATCTGTCGCACAAGCCAATCGCGTGTTCGTCAGGAAGGAGATGCCCCCCGGGGTTCCATGCGTATCTGCAGAGAAGAGCATAACTCTTCGTTAGTCATGTGGACAGTGGCGCGCGCCAAGTGTACAGGGCTGATGCTGTCCCGAAGGTGTTGATCTGCTGTAGATTGGCGTTGCTGCTGCGATGAAGTTGCTTCGTCGATGCTTTGCCCTTGGGGTGGCGGTGTGTTTGATCTGCCGGAAGCCGGCTTTGCTGCTAGGGCGGTTACTCTTTGCCCTGCCGGATGTCAGCTCTGTCACAGTGGCGATTGTAGTTCGCTAGGGACGCCCGGTTATGCGATGAGGGATTCGAACTCTGGGGTAAAGTGCCTACGTATCCCGAGGAGTCGGGAATCAGAGTCTGCCGTAGTTCCCGCGTTTGTTGTACTTGTGATCCTGACATCATTAGTAAGTCATGGAGGTTACTAACAACGTGTAAGCGTGGGTAAAAAGATGTCTTTGAGACGCATGCTCTTTAGTTTCGGGTCGCCTGAGCGACCCGCAAAGAGTTTTTGTTTTAGCGATGCGAATGGGATCCCGCTTTCAGAGGCCCCGATGTGAGGCCTCCGGGGCTCCTGTTGGCCTTGCATGGGCATATCGAGACGTTCTCAAAGGTGCCCAAGCGGCTCTATCGGTTGTTCGACGCGCCTGTGAACTTAGGACCCTTCTTATCAAGGTGCCGTAGGGCGGCTGCATTTGTAACCCGCATGGGGAATTTTGTTCAAATTTGGTCAGACCTCGGTCTAGTCATTTTCAGAGTGTTATGACTAGACTCCCGGAAAGAAATGTCTAGGATTTTGGCTTTGTGGTAGCCGATTGAAGGGTGGCTGTGACCCATTTTGGAGTTATGTAAATGACAAGGAGAAAAGAGAAAGCTTAGAGAGCACGTTGCCCCAAGCTAAAAGGATACACGGGTTCACGCCTGCAGCGAAATGTACCCCCTTTTTGTCTTTCCGCGGTGTGGGCTGCGCCAAACTCCTCGGATGGCGTGCTCGGTTGTCCACTACGCCTGGGGAAGAATCCGCCTTGGAAAGTTGAGTTATGTTGAAGAGTCGACCGGGGATCGCGTTGGAGTAGACATCCTGGCCATTTCCCTTGGGGATCCCTAGCTCGCGCAGTGTGCGAGAGCCTCGGGTGACTGTTTTGTTTATCTCTCGTTTTGCTCTCCTTTTACTACGGTCACCCACCTCGGGGCCGCACCTCTTAACCTAAAGGGGATGAACTCTCCTTTTGCCACGACCGCCCACCTCGGAATTTTCGGTCATGCCTCTCTTTTGCCCTAGCTTTTGCCTAGGTCGCCCCGAGGGGTTTTCGACCTAGCGGGCTCGATTCTTTTATCTCTCGAGTTTGCAAGGGCGAAGTGCTCGAATGATTCGACGTTCGAGTGCGTTACGCTCTGTCTCCGTCGAGGAGTTGCGACTGCTGCTTCCCTTTTTGTTGGGATTTGTTCATTTCTTTTGGATCGGGGGTGCCGGTGCTTTTGGTGAACCTCGGCATTGCCCCATTTTTTATTGGCGGGTTTTTCCCGCTTCTTTTCTCTCTCTCTTCATTGGCGGGTTTATCCCGCTTCTTTTCGCTCTGTTTTTTTTTCTCGCAGCTGGGGTCTGTATTGTGCCCCTTGTACTTGTTTGAAACTCCTCGACTTTGCATCATCGAGGCTGCTTTTGTTTGCTTCGCCCCATGGAGACTTAATGTACTTTGTTGTCCTAGCCCAATTTTGTGAGGGCTGGTTTTCTCAGAAGTCTGATGCTTGTGCACTCAAAAGCCGAACTTCGCGTCTTTTGTCCTTGCAAACTTTACAAGTCCTTTCCCCTATTGTCTAAAACGAAAACAAAATTGCCCCAGGAGCATGGGTGACCAAGGTTGCCTCCGCGTGAATGTTGGACGGGGATGCCCCGGTCTTTGTGATTTGTGTCGGGCGTCCTGTACAACCATCGTCCCCGATCGTGCTTGTGGTTCCAGCATCAGTTGTACGCCGGAAAGGTGTGCTCTCGAAGCCGATAGGCATGTTTGTTTGTCGATTGAGACGGTTGCGCTGAAGGCATGCAGCTCGTTCGGATGCTTCCGTCGTCAGCTTCATAGGGGGTACCTCCTTGTCGGGCCCTTCCCTACTAAAGTATAGGAAGAAAGACCCGATAGGAGTTCTCGGGGAGGTGTGAACCCGCGCATCGCTCTTCGCCCCCGACTGGCGTGTCCCTGTGAAGGATGACAAAGAGGATGATGCATTAGGCGATTATGCGGTGGAATGTGTGATAAGCAATGTAAGGTGGACCCATGGGAGGTTCCCTCATCCAGCGCGCGACCCGTGGGTGCCGCGCGTGGGGGACACTCAATTCCGGGAGTCTAATCATCACCACCCTGGGGTGGTCAGACTGTGATCGTGAGCCGTATAGGCGTACTTTCCCCAATTGCTGGTTGGCATGCACAGCCGTCCTAGGGAAGGCTCGAGAAGCCGGATCCCAGGAGGACAGACGAATCGAACAATTCCGACAAAACCAATAGGGCGTCCTGAGAACTGTCCTAATGCCCCTTTCTTGTCCGGAGTCCGCTTGGGAATGTATTAAGATAAATGTAAAAAGAGAGTTTAGGGAAAAGTGCATGTTGCCCTAGTGGCTGGTTGATGGCCACAGTGGAGGGTGGGCAGGGATCATTCTCCGGTCGGAGATGTGACCGTGCTAGTGACTCTCGCGGCGGGTGGGCAGGGCCATGCTCTGTTCGTCAGAGCCGTTGCTTGTGATCTTTTGCGGTTGAAGGATTAGACTTGCTCCTCGGAGTATCGCTTGGATGAATTTGAATCCAAGTCGATTTTTGACTTTAGATGAGCCTGAAAGCAGTAGATGCGAGGTGTCAAAACCTGAAAGCAGTAAATATTGGGCCGGGGCCCGAAAGCAGTAAATGTAGGACCAAGGCCCGAAAGCAGTAAATGCAAGATCGAGGCCCGATGCGGGGCCGAAGCCCAAAAATGGGGCCGGAGCCCAAAAATGGGGCCGGAGCCCGCTGCAGGGCCGAAACCCAAAAGTAAATGCAGGGCCAGAGGCCGATGTATGGTCGAAGCCTAATGCAGTAAATGCGGGGTCGAAGCCCGATGCAGGGTCGGAGCCCGATGCAGTAAATGCAGGGCCGGAGCCCGATGCAATAAATGTGAGGCCGGAGCCCGATGTAGGGCTGGAGCCCGATGCGGGGCTGAAGCCCAATGCAGTAAATGCAGGGCCGGAGCCCAATGCGGGGCCGAAGCCCGATGCAGTAAATGCGGGGCCGGAGCCCGATGCAGGGCCGGAGCCCGATGCGAGGCCGAGGCCCGATGCAGTAAATGCGGGGCCGGAGCCCGATGCGAGGCCGAAGCCCGATGCAATAAATGCGGGGCCGGAGCCCGATGCGGGGCCGAAGCCCGATGCAATAAATGCGGGGCCGGAGCACGATGCGGGGCCGAGGCCCGATGTAGTAAATGCGAGGCCGGAGCCCGATGCAGGGCGGGAGCCCGATGCGGGGCCGAAGCCCGATGCAATAAATGCGGGGCCGGAGCCCGATGCGGGGCCGAAGCCCGATGCAATAAATGCGGGGCCGGAGCCCGATGCAGGGCCGGAGCCCGATGCGAGGCCGAGGCCCGATGCAGTAAATGCGGGGCCGGAGCCCGATGCGGGGCCGAAGCCCGATGCAATAAATGCGGGGCCGGAGCCCGATGCGGGGCCGAAGCCCGATGCAGTAAATGCGGGCCGGAGCCCGATGCGGGGCCGGAGCCCGATGCGGGGCCGGAGCCCGATGCAGGGCTGGAGCCCGATGCGGGGCCGAAGCCCGATGCAATAAATGCAGGGCCGGAGCCCGATGCGGGCCGGAGCCCGATGCGGGGCCGAAGCCCGATGCAGTAAATGCGGGGTTGATAGGAAAGTGCAAAAAATGCGAAAGCAAAGGTCAATGCTGAGGAATAGCGTGAGGCGCTGCAATGCGGTGACGCTGATTTGCTTGCGGTCTTGCTTTGTGGAGCAGGGATGAGGACTTAGTGTTGAAATCCCAAGGAGCTGGATGGATGTAAGACGTTTGTTGTCTCAATTGTGGTCGATCAGTATTCATGCTGTCTTCTTGTGTAGAATTTTCTACAATGGGAAAGAAAACAATGAAGGAGTAAACTATATTCGCGATTTCAGCGTAAGGGCTTAGGGGATTGAACTAGCCTGGTAGGCGTCGTGCGAGCGCGCTGAGGGACATGCACAAGGTGTGTCGAGGATGCGTGCATGGGCAAGGTAGGGGTGTGCTCGCACGACGCGGAAAGGGCACACTGTTGTGCTGGTGGAAGCACTTGTAGCATCGAGGGACGTGTGCTCAACCATGCAATGACGTAATCGATTGCGCGGGATTAATGGGGAGTTAGTGTTGCTTAGATGGTTGGCCCTTGAGCTACTGATCGTCTCGCCGTGGAGGAAGGGTGAGGACCACGAGAGATCCACCTGCAAAGGCGGTCACAACTTTGTCTACCGTGTGGTAGTGTTAATTCTCATGTAAAATAGTAAATAAATAGGATGCGTGCAATGCGTGAGTTTTCAAAAGCTAATGTTGTCGTTCACATTGACTCGAAAGGTTCAAAGTACAATGCAAATTTTGTAAAATAGAGCCTTAAGCTGATTTGCCACCACACTCGGGGTTTGAGCGAGCGCCGCCTTGGAAAGCACCGGGTCTAGGCGAGGGCCTTGCGGAGATATCTATCCTAGAGTGCATGTGTGGGTCTTCATGAGGCCCTTTCCTAGACCTCTCCAGGGCGGCGTTCGCTCAAGCGAGCTCCTGACCGCATCTCTGCATCTTGGCACGAGTTTGGGAGAGCTCCCTCTGAGGTGGTTGGCCGGCGAGTTCTTCGTTTCTCAGCGACCTCTCGGTGATCGAACCTAGTGTTGATGAGGTCGATCATGCTGTCCCAGAGTATACGCCATCTGCATTTCGTGGCGGGTCGGTGAGGTTCTTGTGTTCTGGTGGACTCTGCCGAGGCGCAGGCAGGAGGCCGAGCAAGGCGTCCCTTACCAAGACGACAGGAAAATCCGCCTAGGACTCGTCAACATGAATGACGTCCTATTTTTTGAAAATTGCATGATGCATGTGTGCGAAGAGAGTAAATGCCCACGGCTTAATAGAAATTACATGTACATCGCTCTTGAAATGGAAAAGACTCAAGTGGCACGCAGGCCGACTCGATGGACTGTTGTCGGCGTCGGGTTGAAGGCTTGCATGGAGGCATAGCACGATGCATGGTTCGGTGCTACAAGGACCGTGCTATCTATGGATGGGGGCTCCCGACTCAAGGGTGTGAATTCCTTGAAATCGAGCGAGGATCTTTGGGGGCCGGTTCGGTGGCATAGCCGACTCGATCCGTTCCCTTACTCGGAACCTCTGACTAACCTAGCTTCCTATTTTGGCGCCCGTGGGATTTCGGAAAGGCACCTAAAGCTAGCATGATATGCAATGCATGCGTGAAATAAATGTGCGTAAGTAGATAAGCCGTAAACGACGAAAGCAGTAAATAAACAAGCAAGCAAGCGAACGGGATTGAGCCCGAACCCTCTAGATGTCCCCAGTGGAGTCGCCAAGCTGTGCGCACCCGAATTTCATCTCGTCGGGGCACGCATGCGCGCGCCTAAGCAAACGCGGCTTGGGAGTGTCCACCTTCCCGGGGACGCGCGACGGACGCACGTGAGAAGGAGTCGCCACTTGCCATTTTACGACCCGAGGGTCGAGGGCCGGCAAGTTACCCGGGTCTAGGGGTACGGGGTACACCTAAATGCTAAGGCAATGGTCGTACGGAACCGAAAATTCCGAATTCGGGGGTTCTATTACGTGCGGGCCTATATCCCGCACGCCCTCTCGGTACTCTAGTTTGCTAGGCTTGCCATTTTGTTTATTTACCGCGTGATTTAGAGTTGCGCTCGACTCGCCCGTTTTGACACCGTAAATTCGATGAATTGATCAAGTTGGACCAAGAGTCCGAAAGATGAGTAGGCTTGTGCATCGAGGAGTCGGTTCACTATCTTAGCGTTACAGTTCATCGAACCGTGATGGTTGATTCCCTGCGTGAACCGAAACCACGAGTATCCAAGCTTACTCACCCTTTGGTGGCGATAGACCAACTTAACCGATCCAGCACTCGGACCTCTCGCTCACCGATCGGGGATCCTTACAAGGAGATGAATGAACATACAAATAGAATCCTCACAATGTTCTCTCGAACAATTACAAAGTATAACCGAATAAGTAAATGGATCCCGATCGGTTTGCATTGGGCCACTATTCCGCTCCTGCTCACCGTGTATTTTGAATAACCGATAAATAAATTAAGGCAACGCGGGCTCAAAGAGCCGGGGGTCGGGTCCGATCGAACCGTCGGTTTGCAGAAAAACGACTTGTTTCCACTGTAACCGTTGGATCGATCGAGCTCCCGGGTGATATCTAAACACGTTTCACGCGCTCAATCCAAATCCGCCTTCCACATAGGCCGTATTCGGAGTGTGACGGTGAATCGAGGCTAGATCCCATTCCGCACTCGGGTTGCACGCGCTCGGTGAGTTAAGAGGCGTTGGACCTCGTGTTCGGTGATTTGGGGCGTTGGACCCCATGCAACACGTGACTTATGGGTTCGGGCCCGAACCGCAATAAATCATCAAAAGCAAGAATAAAACGGAAGAAAACTGATGTAACTGACACGATACAGAAAGCAACTGACAATTGTCGGTGAATACAGACAAGTGGTGTATTAAGTCGAATGTACGTGATTTAATCAGTTATTACCCGTGGTTGATTGGCAAACAATGCATCTAACCTAGGCAAACATAGAGGGCGGGCTAGGATAAGGTTCTAAGCCGATTACATGTGTGTGTTTGTTTTATGACTCTTATTCAGTTAAGTGTCACTGCGGTTTCACTGAATTAGCCAAACTCGTGTTTTGACTCTAGATTGGAATCTAATATTCCACTATCCATTATCTAATGTTTATTTAAGTCAAGTACATGATTAATCCGGTTCTTCGTCTTTTTCAACTGAAATAAAAAGGTTCACCACCGAATCTACGATAGGAAGATAGAAACACCGAAAGTGAACGGAATGGGCCGTACGAATGAAACTCGCACCCGAACGGGCCGTCCCTTTCCGTCCATAGATCGAGGTGTTTCCGACTCCCTAAAGCCTAGGATATCGATGAATCACGGAATGACGACTATGCCCTTGAGTGGTAAAACATGTGATGTTCATATATAAATTAAAGATCGTGTGACACGAAGAGGTCTAAAGAGGACTCGCGCATCTCGACTCGAGCCGCCTCAAATTGGGCCCGGACTCGAGTCATAGTACGCGAGTACTTGCTAGACACAATTCTATTCGTGTTACACGTCTCGATGTTTTGAAATTATGAGCTTTTAAGGAAAAGGGCATTTCCGCCGTTTCATGAACCATCGATACGTTTACGAATTAATATTCAATTTGTCCAATTATTTAATCCAAGTGATTTAATTAACCGAATGATACGTCTCGTTTCTCCCATTTGTGAAATTATTCGGTGGTAGTGATCTTATATCGAGGAATTGTGGACTTGACGGATAATCTTCCAAAACTAACTCTCCTAGGAGACGGCTAGCACATGATCGACGATAGAAACACAAAATATGGGTACACTCAATTCCAAGGGACGATTCCGAAACAACGAAAGAGACCGTCCTAAGCCCGGGATGGGTCAAAGAGCACTCGGCCCCTCCTCCAAAGGTTGAGCCGAGAGCTCTCCATGACCCGACTTGGGTTATGGAGGGCCTCCTAGATCGATTCGGATCGTATCTTGCATGCATAATACGTCAAGCACGATAGTAGCGCACGTTTTAACCAAATCGATGCCGCCATGATCATAATTACGCAAACGGGCATACAAACATGCACAAACAAAATATTTAAAGGAATCAATAAAACGGCATCGACTCATACAACGACGAAATGGAAAATACGGGAACCGACTTATTTCGAGGCGAAAGAGGATTCCTTGGACCCGTGTGGTCCAAAGAAACTCTCGGCCACCTCCCATGAGGAATGGCCGTGACTTTCCGTGGCTCACGCGGGTCAAGGCGACCTCTTCAACCCCGATTTAAGTTCTTTCCCGTCATGATGCATGTGTTCATACGACGTATAGCATGATAAACGACGTACATTTACATGGGAGTAGGTAAGAACGTAAACTTGCATGCATTTCAACTTGTTAAACGCCTTAACACCTCATATCAAAAGAATATCGGAGATCCTAACTTCTCTAAGTCGTAGAGGAGTGTTACCTAGCCTCGGAACACGAGGAAAGAGTCGGAGAAGTGGCAAAGGGAGTCGGGAGACTCGGCTGGAACGAACAGACCCGAATCGGAGCAGTCGGGTCGACTGGCAGACCCGACTGGCAGTCTGGCTTGTCGGGGCCGTATTTGTTGATCGGGATGGAATTTTCGCGCGGGGCCAGTTGCGTTGGATTCCCAAAAGACAAAGGATCGCGCCTGTGGTGGTTTCGGGAGGAGAGCATGCGTAGATTTTCTGGAAATCAAAAACAAAGTCGGGTCAGTAAAAAAGGACAGACCCGACTGGCACCCAATGAAGAAACGGCTCCACAGGAGGCTCCCGGTGGTCTTTTGATGCAAGGTCGGTGGCATTGGGCTCCTAACTGACTGAGGATCACGGTGATAGGTGGTTCGTAGCGAGATTCAACCCGAGCTGACCTGTACGTTCCTGCAAAGTTCGGGTTAGAAAAGACGACCTGAGGAGCAGACCCGGCTGGCACCCGATGAAGAAACGACTCTACGGGAGGCTCCCGGTGGTCTTTTGGTGCAAGGTCGGTGGCATTGGACTCCTAACTGACTGAGGATCATGCCTACAGTGGTTTCATGAAGATTAGACATGTCGATTTTCTGAGAGATGCAAAGAAAACCAGTAAAACTGGAAAAAATCTGTGAAGGGAGAAAGGAGAGAAATGGCGGTGGTGTGCGGTTGAGCGGCTCTCGGCACGCGACCACCTTGTCACGGGGGAGAGTGAGGGTCATGAGGAACCCCTAGGAAATGATGGCACGACTCGCCATAGTCGTGAGGTAGTGGAAATGTCGGGGAAGCCCGGGAAGCCGTGAAACACCTACGGAACCCGTTTCTGGACAGAGCACGTTCGGGCTGCTGGGAGCTTCAAATCGCAAAACTAACACCGGAAATGGATTCGGGAGGTCGAAAACATGTGGGATATGAAGTTTGGTTGAGTTTGGTTCGGGTTGAGTGGCGGTCGCCGGAAAACGGTTGAGTTTTCCGGCAATTTTGCCTTGGTTTCGGGCTGAGGGAAAGCTGGACGAATTATTGGAGTTTGAGAGGAATTTGAGAGAGTTTTTGAGTGAGAAAGCTAGAGAGAGTGTGCAAGAGGAGTTGTGATTAAAGTGTCTTGCAATTAGGCACTTATAGGATGCCTTAATGAGCCAAATTAGTGAATTTAAGTGCAATTAGAGGGGGGAGCTTAGGGGTTCCGAATTTTGGAGGGAAGATTAGGGTGGGGAAGTTGTCTTGTTGAGTGTGGGGAAAGGAAGAGAAGGGAAAGTTGATGGGAGGTGATGGGGAAGTGATAGGAAGTGATGGGTGTAAGAAGGATTTGAAATGTGTGGAGGGGGTAGCTTCTTGAAGCTTGGAGCCACCGAATTTTGGGTTTTAGCCGCGGCTTGGAGATTGAGCCGTGGCTTGGTGGCTTGGCTTGGCTGAGCTGTGGGTCCCATTCGAATAAGAGAAAAGCCGGAAAAAGCTTGAGACTTGATTGAACGCGCGTCCGGTCTCTGATGTCCGATTAATTTATAGATTTGGAATGCTTGAACGAAGAGGATTTGAATGAGCCCAATATCGCCATACGTCGTGTGAGCGAGCGTTCGGGTGACTCGGCGCCTCGAGAATCGGTTTTGCCCTGTTCGGACATTCGGAGTGGAGTTGAGCGTCCCCGGTCCCCGATTGCTCTTTGTGCACCTTAATGTTCGTTTCGGCGACCCTTTTGCCCCGCGGGTGATTGTTGGCTCGTCGTCCTCGGTCGGGGACCGTTGGCCCGGGAAGACCTAGGGACTTTGACCGGGATTCTCTCAATGTGCCCCGAATGCCTTGAGGTGCTTGGAGGTTATCGTGAGGTACTCAGAGATTGTTGTGGTCTCTGCTTTCCGTGGAAATACCCGAAGGTTCACCGGGAGGCGTTCGTGATCACTGAAGCGTACTTCGGGAGATCGAGCCGAGTTCCGGAAGGTTGTCTGAAACTTGTTCCCCGACCCTGGTGGTCCCTGGGCGCCTGTAGACCCGTTTTGAGGGGCCGTTTGCTTGTCAGTGGAGCGAACCCCGGGAGCTCTGTCAGAAAAGGCGTCCGTGGGGGATCGGGGTGTTCCGGCTTAAGCAGGATGTCCCGGAAATGCGCCCGGACGTGTCATTGGTCATTTTGGCACTGGGAGGGATTTTTGGAGCCCCATATTGGGCACCTTTCGGTGCTTCGGTGACTCAGTGATGAATAGTGCCACAGTGCCAGCTCCGTTGTTTCGGGATTCCTCGTTCGTCTGTTCTTCTGACTGCTTTCTTCCGCCTTTCTCAGTGGACCGTGTTTTTCTTTATTGTTCATGACCCCGTGCCCGCCTATTTGCCTCCGATTGCCGGGCGATGAATAGTGTCCCGAGCTTCAGTCGGGAATCCTTGTGCGGGAAGCCGGTGGGCCAAAATGGGGTGCTGACAATAGGGACTCCATTTGTGTCTCTTATATCCAATTGTGCCCTCTCTATTCGAATGAATCCTGCCAATTGATTTCCGTCATTCCGAAATTGTTTTCACTCCTCTCCGGTCACGTCCTAATCTCCATTAATTTAATTATCACTTTCCTACATACACCACCTGTGATTGTCCCTCAGTCCCCCTTCCTTCCCTTGCAGCCCCCGCTTAATTTAACCTACTGGTGATGCTGCTTCCGACCCATTTGCTCACACAAACGATGGCCCCCGGCCTTCCATTGTAAAGCGGGCAGGGTACTAACTATTATTTTTCCATTGATCATTAGAGTTGCCCAAATTCCATTTTCCTTAATTTGTCAATTACACTCTGATTAGTATCCCTGCATCCTCTTTACCTCCATGTCTTTTGCGCCCACCACATGTTCGACCGGATTCCGATTTTTTCCTCTGTTTCTCTAGAAATTAAAGGTAATTAATTGTGCCTAATAATTTGATGACATGCCCATTGTTAGAGGGGATCTACAGAGAATCTACAACGAATTGTAAACGTTTAAAAGTTTTGAGCTTCCTCCTGGAGAGTGGGATTCCAATTTCTACCCTCACCATGGCTCTCTCCACCTAAAATAATGCAAAAACCTAAAAAAAAAAAAAGATCTCTCTCTTTTTTTGGTGAAAGAAAAAACTAGAAATAGATATTTTGCTTCATAACATTTTTCATGTACCGTAAACGCATGAGGCGGCAAAGGGAAAGGGGGGGGGGGGGGGGGGGGGGGGGGGGGGGGGGGAATACAATTCTTCTAATGTTCAGTAAATGAAATAAGACAAGATTGTTTAGAGAGAGAGAGAGAGAGCTACACTGCCACAAACATGAGGAAAAATATGAGAGGCTGAAGCAAACAGAAGACAAAGAAGGGAGGCTGAGAGACTTGCCAATTCATTCACTTCCCTGAAGAAGAACACTACCTGTAAGTAGAGAAAGGCTATTTATATTTCTACTTCAGTTTCTCAACAAAGGCAAGTAAGTGATGATAGCTACTCAGTCTATTTGTTTTTAACATACTCTGTGTTGTTGTGATACTAATGTTCTCTCTTCTGTTCTGCAGAGCTATAGACCTTCAAATCTATTCTTCAAAAGAGAGGCATGTAAGTAATACATAATATGAAATTCGACTTGCTTCTATTACCCAATAACAATTCTACTTGCTTCAACTTATCTTTATATGTAGATAAATATGATTGTTGTTGTTCTCTTCTACAGAACTTGCACAAACTTCAAAGAACATAATTATTATTTAAGTGCAGTGCCATTCTAGATAACTAAACAATAGTGAAACACAGACTTTCAAGCAGAAAGATATAGCTTCTGCCTCCTCCCTACAAAGATTGAATGAAAAAAAATGGAATCAACAAACCACTCAAAATATATCTATGAGATATTCTCTTATATATATTTTGGGAAGATTCAGTTATGGGATTTTTTAGGGGGAGGAAGAGAAAAAGGTAACACATGAGCCAGCCGAATCAATTATGAAATCTGTTTATATATATATATATATATATATTTATATAATTAATTATTTACTTATTTATAATAACTGAGTATGTTCTAATTCTTCTTCTAGCCGATGGACTCAAGCTTTGCACACATTCGAACCTGGTTTCAGAAGGTTGGTCTTCGAAGTGGTCGGTTAGCAAATGAATCTACAGTAGCCCCTAAAACTGGCCATATCAGCTAATGATGGAAGCAGTCTGTGAGGCATAATCATAGTATACTTGGCATATGTCTATCCTAGGAATAGTACGTAAATACTATTTAAGAAATGTATGGAGTCAAAATCCACTCAACTTCAAAAGAAAGAAAGAATAATTATGCACTTTCAAAAAGATGAATATATTGCGGTTTTTTTTATAAAATAAATGAATTCCATTAATGTAAATAGTCAAAGTCTTTTTCCGTACATGAATTGCTTTGTAGTATGCATGACATGCAATTGTTTTTAAAAA
>NW_022204389.1:0-135052 GCF_007655135.1 Punica granatum | reverse complement strand
TTGCGAAATAAAGCGCACTGCGATCCTGAGAAGTGCACGCCAATGAAATGCATTGCGGAAATAAAGGCGCACTGCGATCCTGAGAAGGTGCACGCCAATGAAGTGCATTGCGGAAATAAAGGCGCACCGCGATCCTGAGAAGGTGCACGCCAAATGAAAGTGCATTGCGGAAATAAAAGGCGCACTGCGATCCTGAAAGGTGCACGCCAATGAAAGTGCATTGCGGAAATAAAGGCGCACTGCGCGATCCTGAGAAGGTGCACGCCAAATGAAAGTGCATTGCGGAATAAAGGCGCACTGCGATCCTGAGAAGGTGCACGCCAATGAAAGTGCATTGCGGAAATAAGGCGCACTGCGATCCTGAGAAGGTGCACGCCAAATGAAAGTGCATTGCCGAAATAAAGGCGCACTGCGATCCTGAGAAGTGCACGCCAATGAAAGTGCATTGCGAAAATAAAGGCGCACTGCGATCCTGAGAAGGTGCACGCAAATGAAAGTGCATTGCCGAAATAAAGGCGCACTGCGATCCTGAGAAGTGCACGCCAAATGAAAGTGCATTGCGGAAATAAAGGCGCACTGCGATCCTGAGAGGTGCACGCCAATGAAAGTGCATTGCCGAAATAAAGGCGCACTGCGATCCTGAGAAGGTGCACGCCAATGAAAGTGCATTGAAGAAAAGGCGCACTGCGATCCTGAGAAGGTGCACGCCAAATGAAAGTGCATTGCGGAAATAAAGGCGCACTGCGATGCTGAGAAGGTGCACGCCAATGAAAGTGCATTGCGGAAATAAAGGCGCACTGCGATCCTGAAAGGTGCACGCTAAATGAAAGTGCATTGCGGAAATAAGGCGCACTGCGATCCTGAGAAGGTGCACGCCAATGAAAGTGCATTGCGGAATAAAAAGGCGCACGGCGATCCTGAGAAGGTGCACGCCAATGAAAGTGCATTGCGGAATAAAGGCGCACCGCGATCCTGAGAAGGTGCACGCCAAATGAAAGTGCATTGCCGAAATAAGGCGCACGCGATCCTGAGAAGGTGCACGCCAATGAAAATGCATTGCGGAAATAAAGCGCACTGCGATCCTGAGAAGGTGCACGCCAATGAAAGTGCATTGCCGAAATAAAGGCGCACTGCGATCCTGAGAAGTGCACGCCAATGAAAGTGCATTGCGAAAATAAAGGCGCACTGCGATCCTGAGAAGGTGCACGCCAATGAAAGTGTATTGCGGAAATAAAGGCGCACTGCGATCCTGAGAAGGTGCACGCCAATGAAAGTGCATTGCGGAAATAAAAGGCGCACTGGCGATCCTGAGAAGGTGCACGCCAATGAAAGTGCATTGCGGAAATAAAGGCGCACTGCGATCCTGAGAAGGTGCACGCCAATGAAAGTGCATTGCGGAAATAAAGGCGCACTGCGATCCTGAGAAGGTGCACGCCAATGAAAGTGCATTGCGGAAATAAAGGCGCACCGCGATCCTGAGAAGGTGCACGCCAATGAAATGCATGCCGAAATAAAGGCGCACTGCGATCCTGAGAAGGTGCACGCCAATGAAAGTGCATTGCCGAAATAAGGCGCACTGCGATCCTGAGAAGGTGCACGCCAATGAAAGTGCATTGCCGAAATAAAGGCGCACTGCGATCCTGAGAAGGTGCACGCCAAATGAAAGTGCATTGCGGAAATAAAGGCGCACTGCGATCCTGAGAAGGTGCACGCCAATGAAAGTGCATTGCGGAAATAAAGGCGCACTGCGATCCTGAGAAGGTGCACGCCAATGAAAGTGCATTGCGGAAATAAAGGCGCACTGCGATCCTGAGAAGGTGCACGCCAATGAAAGTGCATTGCCGAAATAAAGGCGCACTGCGATCCTGAGAAGGTGCACGCCAAATGAAAGTGCATTGTCGAAATAAAGGCGCACTGCGATCCTGAGAAGGTGCACGCCAATGAAAATGCATTGCGGAAATAATGGCGCACTGCGATCCTGAGAAGGTGCACGCCAAATGAAAGTGCATTGCAGAAATAAAGGCGCACTGCGATCCTGAGAAGGTGCACGCCAATGAAAATGCATTGCGGAAATAAAGGCGCACTGCGATCCTGAGAAGGTGCACGCCAATGAAAGTGTATTGCGGAAATAAAGGCGCACTGCGATCCTGAGAAAGTGCACGCCAATGAAAGTGCATTGCGGAAATAAAGGCGCACGGCGATCCTGAGAAGGTGCACGCCAATGAAAGTGCATTGCGGAAATAAAGGCGCACCGCGATCCTGAGAAGGTGCACGCCAAATGAAAGTGCATTGCGGAAAGAAAGGCGCACTGCGATCCTGAGAAGGTGCACGCCAATGAAAGTGCATTGCGGAAATAAAGGCGCACTGCGATCCTGAGAAGGTGCACGCCAAATGAAAGTGCATTGCGGAAATAAAGGCGCACTGCGATCCTGAGAAGGTGCACGCCAATGAAAGTGCATTGCGGAAATAAAGGCGCACTGCGATCCTGAGAAGGTGCACGCCAAATGAAAGTGCATTGCGGAAATAAAGGCGCACTGCGATCCTGAGAAGGTGCACGCCAATGAAAGTGCATTGCGGAAATAAAGGCGCACGGCGATCCTGAGAAGGTGCACGCCAAATGAAAGTGCATTGCCGAAATAAAGGCGCACTGCGATCCTGAGAAGGTGCACGCCAATGAAAGTGCATTGCGGAAATAAAGGCGCACTGCGATCCTGAGAAGGTGCACGCCAAATGAAAGTGCATTGCCGAAATAAAGGCGCACTGCGATCCTGAGAAGGTGCACGCCAAATGAAAGTGCATTGCCGAAATAAAGGCGCACTGCGATCCTGAGAAGGTGCACGCCAATGAAAGTGCATTGCGGAAATAAAGGAGCACTCCGATCCTGAGAAGGTGCACGCCAATGAAAGTGCATTGCGGAAATAAAGGCGCACTGCGATCCTGAGAAGGTGCACGCCAATGAAAGTGCATTGCGGAAATAAAGGCGCACTGCGATCCTGAGAAGGTGCACGCCAATGAAAGTGCATTGCGGAAATAAGGCGCACTGCGATCCTGAGAAGGTGCACGCCAATGAAAGTGCATTGCGGAAATAAAGCGCACTGCGATCCTGAGAAGGTGCACGCCAATGAAAGTGCATTGCGGAAATAAAGGCGCACTGCGATCCTGAGAAGGTGCACGCTATGAAAGTGCATTGCGGAAATAAAGGCGCACTGCGATCCTGAGAAGGTGCACGCCAAATGAAAGTGCATTGCCGAAATAAAGGCGCACTGCGATCCTGAGAAGGTGCACGCCAATGAAAGTGCATTGCGAAAATAAAGGCGCACTGCGATCATGAGAAGGTGCACGCAAATGAAAGTGCATTGCGGAAATAAAGGCGCACTGCGATCCTGAGAAAGTGCACGCCAAATGAAAGTGCATTGCCGAAATAAAGGCGCACTGCGATCCTGAGAAGGTGCACGCCAATGAAAGTGCATTGCCGAAATAAAGGCGCACTGCGATCCTGAGAAGGTGCACGCCAATGAAAGTGCATTGCGGAAATAAAGGCGCACTGCGATCCTGAGAAGGTGCACGCCAAATGAAAGTGCATTGCGGAAATAAAGGCGCACTGCGATCCTGAGAAGGTGCACGCCAATGAAAGTGCATTGCGGAAATAAAGGCGCACTGCGATCCTGAGAAGGTGCACGCCAAATGAAAGTGCATTGCGGAAATAAAGGCGCACTGCGATCCTGAGAAGGTGCACGCCAAATGAAAGTGCATTGCGGAAATAAAGGCGCACTGCGATCCTGAGAAGGTGCACGCCAATGAAAGTGCATTGCGGAAATAAAGGCGCACTGCGATCCTGAGAAGGTGCACGCCAATGAAAGTGCATTGCGGAAATAAAGGCGCACTGCGATCCTGAGAAGGTGCACGCCAATGAAAGTGCATTGCCGAAATAAAGGCGCACTGCGATCCTGAGAAGGTGCACGCCAATGAAAGTGCATTGCGGAAATAAAGGCGCACTGCGATCCTGAGAAGGTGCACGCCAAATGAAAGTGCATTGCGGAAATAAAGGCGCACTGCGATCCTGAGAAGGTGCACGCCAATGAAAGTGCATTGCCGAAATAAAGGCGCACTGCGATCCTGAGAAGGTGCACGCCAATGAAAGTGCATTGCGGAAATAAAGGCGCACTGCGATCCTGAGAAGGTGCACGCAAATGAAAGTGCATTGCGGAAAATAAAGGCGCACTGCGATCCTGAGAAGGTGCACGCCAATGAAAGTGCATTGCCGAAAATAAAGGCGCACTGCGATCCTGAGAAGGTGCACGCTAATGAAAGTGCATTGCGGAAAAAAAGGCGCACTGCGATCCTGAGAAGGTGCACGCCAAATGAAAGTGCATTGCGGAAAGAAAGGCACACTGCGATCCTGAGAAGGTGCACGCCAAATGAAAGTGCATTGCGGAAATAAAGGCGCACTCCGATCCTGAGAAGGTGCACGCCAAATGAAAGTGCATTGCGGAAAGAAAAGCGCACTGCGATCCTGAGAAGGTGCACGCCAATGAAAGTGCATTGCCGAAATAAAGGCGCACTGCGATCCTGAGAAGGTGCACGCCAAATGAAAGTGCATTGCGGAAAGAAAAGCGCACTGCGATCCTGAGAAGGTGCACGCCAATGAAAGTGCATTGCCGAAATAAAGGCGCACTGCGATCCTGAGAAGGTGCACGCCAAATGAAAGTGCATTGCGGAAATAAAGGCGCACTGCGATCATGAGAAGGTGCACGCCAAATGAAAGTGCATTGCCGAAATAAAGGCGCACTGCGATCCTGAGAAGGTGCACGCCAATGAAAATGCATTGCGGAAATAAAGGCGCACTGCGATCCTGAGAAGGTGCACGCCAATGAAAGTGTATTGCGGAAATAAAGGCGCACTGCGATCCTGAGAAAGGCGCACTGCGATCCTGAGAAAGTGCACGCCAATGAAAGTGCATTGCGGAAATAAAGGCGCACTGCGATCCTGAGAAGGTGCACGCCAATGAAAGTGCATTGCGGAAATAAAGGCGCACTGCGATCCTGAGAAGGTGCACGCCAATGAAAGTGCATTGCGGAAATAAAGGCGCACCGCGATCCTGAGAAGGTGCACGCCAAATGAAAGTGCATTGCCGAAATAAAGGCGCACTGCGATCCTGAGAAGGTGCACGCCAATGAAAGTGCATTGCGGAAATAAAGGCGCACTGCGATCCTGAGAAGGTGCACGCCAATGAAAGTGCATTGCGGAAATAAAGGCGCACTGCGATCCTGAGAAGGTGCACACGCAAATGAAAGTGCATTGCGAAATAAAGGCGCACTGCGATCCTGAGAAGGTGCACGCCAATGAAAGTGCATTGCCGAAATAAAGGCGCACTGCGATCCTGAGAAGGTGCACGCCAATGAAAGTGCATTGCGAAAATAAAGGCGCACTGCGATCTGAGAAGGTGCACGCAAATGAAAGTGCATTGCGGAAATAAGGCGCACTGCGATCCTGAGAAGGTGCACGCCAAATGAAAGTGCATTGCCGAAATAAAGGCGCACTGCGATCCTGAGAAGGTGCACGCCAATGAAAGTGCATTGCCGAAATAAAGGCGCACTGCGATCCTGAGAAGGTGCACGCCAAATGAAAGTGCATTGCGAAAATAAAGGCGCACTGCGATCATGAGAAGGTGCACGCAAATGAAAGTGCATTGCCGAAATAAAGGCGCACTGCGATCCTGAGAAGGTGCACGCCAATGAAAATGCATTGCGGAAATAAAGGCGCACTGCGATCCTGAGAAGGTGCACGCCAATGAAAGTGTATTGCGGAAATAAAGGCGCACTGCGATCCTGAGAAGGTGCACGCCAATGAAAGTGCATTGCGGAAATAAAGGCGCACTGCGATCCTGAGAAAGTACACGCCAATGAAAGTGCATTGCGGAAATAAAGGCGCACTGCGATCCTGAGAAGGTGCACGCCAAATGAAAGTGCATTGCGGAAAGAAAGGCGCACTGCGATCCTGAGAAGGTGCACGCCAAATGAAAGTGCATTGCCGAAATAAAGGCGCACTGCGATCCTGAGAAGGTGCACGCCAATGAAAATGCATTGCGGAAATAAAGGCGCACTGCGATCCTGAGAAGGTGCACGCCAATGAAATGTATTGCGGAAATAAAGGCGCACTGCGATCCTGAGAAGTGCACGCCAATGAAAGTGCATTGCGGAAATAAAGGCGCACTGCGATCCTGAGAAGGTGCACGCCAATGAAAGTGCATTGCGGAAATAAAGGCGCACTGCGATCCTGAGAAGGTGCACGCCAAATGAAAGTGCATTGCGGAAATAAAGGCGCACTGCGATCCTGAGAAGGTGCACGCCAAATGAAAGTGCATTGCGGAAATAAAGGCGCACTGCGATCCTGAGAAGGTGCACGCCAATGAAAGTGCATTGCGGAAATAAAGGCGCACTGCGATCCTGAGAAGGTGCACGCCAATGAAAGTGATTGCGGAAATAAAGGCGACTGCGATCCTGAGAAGGTGCACGCCAAATGAAAGTGCATTGCGGAAATAAAGGCGCACTGCGATCCTGAGAAGGTGCACGCCAATGAAAGTGCATTGCGGAAATAAAGGCGCACTGCGATCCTGAGAAGGTGCACGCCAAATGAAAGTGCATTGCGGAAATAAAGGCGCACCGCGATCCTGAGAAGGTGCACGCCAATGAAAGTGCATTGCGGAAATAAAGGCGCACTGCGATCCTGAGAAGGTGCACGCCAATGAAAGTGCATTGCGGAAATAAAGGCGCACTGCGATCCTGAGAAGGTGCACGCCAATGAAAGTGCATTGCGGAAATAAAGGCGCACTGCGATCCTGAGAAGGTGCACGCCAAATGAAAGTGCATTGCGGAAATAAAGGCGCACTGCGATCCTGAGAAGGTGCACGCCAATGAAAGTGCATTGCGGAAATAAAGGCGCACTGCGATCCTGAGAAGGTGCACGCGCAATGAAAGTGCCTTGCCGAAATAAAGGCGCACTGCGATCCTGAGAAGGTGCACGCCAATGAAAGTGCATTGCGAAAATAAAGGCGCACTGCGATCATGAGAAGGTGCACGCAAATGAAAGTGCATTGTGGAAATAAAGGCGCACTGCGATCCTGAGAACGTGCACGCCAAATGAAAGTGCATTGCCGAAATAAAGGCGCACTGCGATCGATCCTGAGAAGGTGCACGCCAATGAAAGTGCATTGCCGAAATAAAGGCGCACTGCGATCCTGAGAAGGTGCACGCCAATGAAAGTGCATTGCGGAAATAAAGGCGCACTGCGATTCTGAGAAGGTGCACGCCAAATGAAAGTGCATTGCCGAAATAAAGGCGCACTGTGATCCTGAGAAGGTGCACGCCAATGAAAATGCATTGCGGAAATAAAGGCGCACTGCGATCCTGAGAAGGTGCACGCCAATGAAAGTGTATTGCGGAAATAAAGGCGCACTGCGATCCTGAGAAAGTGCACGCCAATGAAAGTGCATTGCGGAAATAAAGGCGCACTGCGATCCTGAGAAGGTGCACGCCAATGAAAGTGCATTGCGGAAATAAAGGCGCACTGCGATCCTGAGAAGGTGCACGCCAAATGAAAGTGCATTGCCGAAATAAAGGCGCACTGCGATCCTGAGAAGGTGCACGCCAATGAAAGTGCATTGCGGAAATAAAGGCGCACTGCGATCCTGAGAAGGTGCACGCCAATGAAAGTGCATTGCGGAAATAAAGCGCACTGCGATCCTGAGAAGGTGCACGCCAATGAAAGTGCATTGCCGAAATAAAGGCGCACTGCGATCCTGAGAAGGTGCACGCCAATGAAAGTGCATTGCGGAAATAAAGGCGCACTGCGATCCTGAGAAGGTGCACGCCAAATGAAAGTGCATTGCCGAAATAAAGGCGCACTGCGATCCTGAGAAGGTGCACGCCAATGAAAGTGCATTGCAGAAATAAAGGCGCACTGCGATCCTGAGAAGGTGCACGCCAATGAAAGTGCATTGCGGAAATAAAGGCGCACTGCGATCCTGAGAAGGTGCACGCCAAATGAAAGTGCATTGCCGAAATAAAGGCGCACTGCGATCCTGAGAAGGTGCACGCCAATGATAGTGCATTGCGAAATAAAGGCGCACTGCGATCCTGAGAAGGTGCACGCCAAATGAAAGTGCATTGCGGAAATAAAGGCGCACTGCGATCCTGAGAAGGTGCACGCCAATGAAAGTGCATTGCCGAAATAAAGGCGCACTGCGATCCTGAGAAGGTGCACGCCAATGAAAGTGCATTGCGGAAATAAAGGCGCACTGCGATCCTGAGAAGGTGCACGCCAAATGAAAGTGCATTGCCGAAATAAAGGCGCACTGCGATCCTGAGAAGGTGCACGCCAAATGAAAGTGCATTGCGGAAAGAAAGGCGCACTGCGATCCTGAGAAGGTGCACGCCAATGAAAGTGCATTGCGGAAATAAAGGCGCACTGCGATCCTGAGAAGGTGCACGCCAAATGAAAGTGCATTGCGGAAAGAAAGGCGCACTGCGATCCTGAGAAGGTGCACGCCAATGAAAGTGCATTGCCGAAATAAAGGCGCACTGCGATCCTGAGAAGGTGCACGCCAATGAAAGTGCATTGCGAAAATAAAGGCGCACTGCGATCATGAGAAGGTGCACGCAAATGAAAGTGCATTGCGGAAATAAAGGCGCACTGCGATCCTGAGAAGGTGCACGCCAATGAAAGTGCATTGCGGAAATAAAGGCGCACCGCGATCCTGAGAAGGTGCACGCCAAATGAAAGTGCATTGCCGAAATAAAGGCGCACTGCGATCCTGAGAAGGTGCACGCCAAATGAAAGTGCATTGCGGAAATAAAGGCGCACTGCGATCCTGAGAAGGTGCACGCCAATGAAAGTGCATTGCCGAAATAAAGGCGCACTGCGATCCTGAGAAGGTGCACGCCAAATGAAAGTGCATTGCGGAAATAAAGGCGCACTGCGATCCTGAGAAGGTGCACGCCAATGAAAGTGCATTGCGGAAATAAAGGCGCACTGCGATCCTGAGAAGGTGCACGCCAATGAAAGTGCATTGCGAAATAAAGGCGCACTGCGATCCTGAGAAGGTGCACGCAAATGAAAGTGCATTGCGGAAATAAAGGCGCACTGCGATCCTGAGAAGTGCACGCCAAATGAAAGTGCATTGCGAAATAAAGGCGCACTGCGATCCTGAGAAGGTGCACGCCAATGAAAGTGCATTGCGGAAATAAAGGCGCACTGCGATCCTGAGAAGGTGCACGCCAATGAAAGTGCATTGCGGAAATAAAGGCGCACTGCGATCCTGAGAAGGTGCACGCCAATGAAAGTGCATTGCGGAAATAAAGGCGCACCGCGATCCTGAGAAGGTGCACGCCAATGAAAGTGCATTGCGGAAATAAAGGCGCACTGCGATCCTGAGAAGGTGCACGCCAAATGAAAGTGCATTGCCGAAATAAAGGCGCACTGCGATCCTGAGAAGGTGCACGCCAAATGAAAGTGCATTGCGGAAATAAAGGCGCACTGCGATCCTGAGAAGGTGCACGCCAATGAAAGTGCATTGCGGAAATAAAGGCGCACTGCGATCCTGAGAAGGTGCACGCCAAATGAAAGTGCATTGCGGAAAAAAGGCGCACTGCGATCCTGAGAAAGTGCACGCCAATGAAAGTGCATTGCGGAAATAAAGGCGCACTGCGATCCTGAGAAGGTGCACGCCAATGAAAGTGCATTGCGGAAATAAAGGCGCACTGCGATCCTGAGAAGGTGCACGCCAAATGAAAGTGCATTGCCGAAATAAAGGCGCACTGCGATCCTGAGAAGGTGCACGCCAATGAAAGTGCATTGCGAAAATAAAGGCGCTCTGCGATCATGAGAAGGTGCACGCAAATGAAAGTGCATTGCGGAAATAAAGGCGCACTGCGATCATGAGAAGGTGCACGCAAATGAAAGTGCATTGCGGAAATAAAGGCGCACTGCGATCCTGAGAAGGTGCACGCCAATGAAAGTGCATTGCCGAAATAAAGGCGCACTGCGATCCTGAGAAGGTGCACGCCAAATGAAAGTGCATTGCGGAAATAAAGGCGCACTGCGATCCTGAGAAGGTGCACGCCAAATGAAAGTGCATTGCCGAAATAAAGGCGCACTGCGATCCTGAGAAGGTGCACGCCAATGAAAGTGCATTGCGGAAATAAAGGCGCACTGCGATCATGAGAAGGTGCACGCAAATGAAAGTGCATTGCGGAAATAAAGGCGCACTGCGATCCTGAGAAAGTGCACGCCAAATGAAAGTGCATTGCCGAAATAAAGGCGCACTGCGATCCTGAGAAGGTGCACGCCAATGAAAGTTTATTGCGGAAATAAAGGCGCACTGCGATCCTGAGAAAGTGCACGCCAATGAAAGTGCATTGCGGAAATAAAGGCGCACTGCGATCCTGAGAAGGTGCACGCCAATGAAAGTGCATTGCGGAAATAAAGGCGCACCGCGATCCTGAGAAGGTGCACGCCAAATGAAAGTGCATTGCCGAAATAAAGGCGCACTGCGATCCTGAGAAGGTGCACGCCAAATGAAAGTGCATTGCGGAAATAAAGGCGCACTGCGATCCTGAGAAGGTGCACGCCAATGAAAGTGCATTGCGGAAATAAAGGCGCACTGCGATCCTGAGAAGGTGCACGCCAAATGAAAGTGCATTGCGGAAATAAAGGCGCACTGCGATCCTGAGAAGGTGCACGCCAATGAAAGTGCATTGCGGAAATAAAGGCGCACTGCGATCCTGAGAAGGTGCACGCCAAATGAAAGTGCATTGCGAAATAAAGGCGCACTGCGATCCTGAGAAGGTGCACGCCAATGAAAGTGCATTGCGAAATAAAGGCGCACTGCGATCCTGAGAAGGTGCACGCAATGAAAGTGCATTGCGGAAATAAAGGCGCACTGCGATCCTGAGAAGGTGCACGCCAAATGAAAGTGCATTGCGGAAAAAAAAGGCGCACTGCGATCCTGAGAAGGTGCACGCCAAATGAAAGTGCATTGCGGAAATAAAGGCGCACTGCGATCCTGAGAAGGTGCACGCCAAATGAAAGTGCATTGCCGAAATAAAGGCGCACTGCGATCCTGAGAAGGTGCACGCCAATGAAAGTGCATTGCGGAAATAAAGGCGCACTGCGATCCTGAGAAGGTGCACGCCAATGAAAGTGCATTGCCGAAATAAAGGCGCACTGCGATCCTGAGAAGGTGCACGCCAAATGAAAGTGCATTGCGAAATAAAGGCGCACTGCGATCCTGAGAAGGTGCACGCCAATGAAAGTGCATTGCCGAAATAAAGGCGCACTGCGATCCTGAGAAGGTGCACGCCAATGAAAGTGCATTGCGAAATAAAGGCGCACTGCGATCCTGAGAAGGTGCACGCCAAATGAAAGTGCATTGCGGAAAGAAAGGCGCACTGCGATCCTGAGAAGGTGCACGCCAATGAAAGTGCATTGCGAAAATAAAGGCGCACTGCGATCATGAGAAGGTGCACGCAAATGAAAGTGCATTGCGGAAATAAAGGCGCGCGATCCTGAGAAGGTGCACGCCAAATGAAAGTGCATTGCCGAAATAAAGGCGCACTGCGATCCTGAGAAGGTGCACGCCAATGAAAGTGCATTGCGGAAATAAAGGCGCACTGCGATCCTGAGAAAGTGCACGCCAATGAAAGTGCATTGCGGAAATAAAGGCGCACTGCGATCCTGAGAAGGTGCACGCCAATGAAAGTGCATTGCGGAAATAAAGGCGCACTGCGATCCTGAGAAGGTGCACGCCAATGAAAGTGCATTGCCGAAATAAAGGCGCACTGCGATCCTGAGAAGGTGCACGCCAAATGAAAGTGCATTGCGGAAATAAAGGCGCACTGCGATCCTGAGAAGGTGCACGCCAATGAAAGTGCATTGCGGAAATAAAGGCGCACTGCGATCCTGAGAAGGTGCACGCCAAATGAAAGTGCATTGCGGAAATAAAGGCGCACTGCGATCCTGAGAAGGTGCACGCCAATGAAAGTGCATTGCGGAAATAAAGGCGCACTGCGATCCTGAGAAGGTGCACGCCAATGAAAGTGCATTGTCGAAATAAAGGCGCACTGCGATCCTGAGAAGGTGCACGCCAATGAAAGTGCATTGCGAAAATAAAGGCGCACTGCGATCCTGAGAAGGTGCACGCAAATGAAAGTGCATTGCGGAAATAAAGGCGCACTGCGATCCTGAGAAGTGCACGCCAAATGAAAGTGCATTGCGGAAATAAAGGCGCACTGCGATCCTGAGAAGTGCACGCCAATGAAAGTGCATTGCCGAAATAAAGGCGCACTGCGATCCTGAGAAGGTGCACGCCAATGAAAGTGCATTGCGGAAATAAAGGCGCACTGCGATCCTGAGAAGGTGCACGCCAAATGAAAGTGCATTGCCGAAATAAAGGCGCACTGCGATCCTGAGAAGGTGCACGCCAAATGAAAGTGCATTGCAGAAATAAAGGCGCACTGCGATCCTGAGAAGGTGCACGCCAAATGAAAGTGCATTGCCGAAATAAAGGCGCACTGCGATCCTGAGAAGGTGCACGCCAATGAAAGTGCATTGCGGAAATAAAGGCGCACTGCGATCCTGAGAAGGTGCACGCCAATGAAAGTGCATTGCCGAAATAAAGGCGCACTGCGATCCTGAGAAGGTGCACGCCAATGAAAGTGCATTGCGGAAATAAAGGCGCACTGCGATCCTGAGAAGGTGCACGCCAAATGAAAGTGCATTGCCGAAATAAAGGCGCACTGCGATCCTGAGAAGGTGCACGCCAATGAAAGTGCATTGCGAAAATAAAGGCGCACTGCGATCATGAGAAGGTGCACGCAAATGAAATGCATTGCGGAAATAAAGGCGCACTGCGATCCTGAGAAGGTGCACGCCAAATGAAAGTGCATTGCGGAAATAAAGGCGCACTGCGATCCTGAGAAGGTGCACGCCAATGAAAGTGCATTGCGGAAATAAAGGCGCACTGCGATCCTGAGAAGTGCACGCCAATGAAAGTGCATTGCGGAAATAAAGGCGCACTGCGATCCTGAGAAGGTGCACGCCAATGAAAGTGCATTGCGGAAATAAAGGCGCACTGCGATCCTGAGAAGGTGCACGCCAATGAAAGTGCATTGCGAAATAAAGGCGCACTGCGATCCTGAGAAAGTGCACGCCAAATGAAAGTGCATTGCCGAAATAAAGGCGCACTGCGATCCTGAGAAGGTGCACGCCAATGAAAGTGCATTGCCGAAATAAATGCGCACTGCGATCCTGAGAAGGTGCACGCCAAATGAAAGTGCATTGCGGAAAGAAAGGCGCACTGCGATCCTGAGAAGGTGCACGCCAATGAAAGTGCATTGCCGAAATAAAGGCGCACTGCGATCCTGAGAAGGTGCACGCAAATGAAAGTGCATTGCCGAAATAAAGGCGCACTGCGATCCTGAGAAGGTGCACGCCAATGAAAGTGCATTGCGAAAATAAAGGCGCACTGCGATCATGAGAAGGTGCACGCAAATGAAAGTGCATTGCCGAAATAAAGGCGCACTGCGATCCTGAGAAGGTGCACGCCAAATGAAAGTGCATTGCGGAAAGAAAGGCGCACTGCGATCCTGAGAAGGTGCACGCCAATGAAAGTGCATTGCCGAAATAAAGGCGCACTGCGATCCTGAGAAGGTGCACGCCAATGAAAGTGCATTGCGGAAATAAAGGCGCACTGCGATCATGAGAAGGTGCACGCAAATGAAAGTGCATTGCCGAAATAAAGGCGCACTGCGATCCTGAGAAGGTGCACGCCAATGAAAGTGCATTGCGAAAATAAAGGCGCACTGCGATCATGAGAAGGTGCACGCAAATGAAAGTGCATTGCGGAAATAAAGGCGCACTGCGATCCTGAAAAGTGCACGCCAATGAAAGTGCATTGCGGAAATAAAGGCGCACTGCGATCCTGAGAAGGTGCACGCCAATGGAAAGTTTATTGCGGAAATAAAGGCGCACCGCGATCCTGAGAAGTTGCACGCCAAATGAAAGTGCATTGCGAAATAAAGGCGCACTGCGATCCTGAGAAGGTGCACGCCAATGAAAGTGCATTGCGGAAATAAAGGCGCACTGCGCCTGAGAAGGTGCACGCCAATGAAAGTGCATTGCGGAAATAAAGGCGCTGCGATCCTCAGAAGGTGCACGCCAATGAAAGTGCATTGCGGAAATAAAGGCGCACTGCGATCCTGAGAAGGTGCACGCCAAATGAAAGTGCATTGCGGAAATAAAGGCGCACTGCGATCCTGAGAAGGTGCACGCCAATGAAAGTGCATTGCGGAAATAAAGGCGCACTGCGATCCTGAGAAGGTGCACGCCAAATGAAAGTGCATTGCCGAAATAAAGGCGGACTGCGATCCTGAGAAGGTGCACGCCAATTGAAAGTGCATTGCGGAAATAAAGGCGCACCGCGATCCTGAGAAGGTGCACGCCAATGAAAGTGCATTGCCGAAATAAAGGCGCACTGCGATCCTGAGAAGGTGCACGCCAAATGAAAGTGCATTGCGGAAATAAAGGCGCACTGCGATCCTGAGAAGGTGCACGCCAATTGAAAGTGCATTGCGGAAATAAAGGCGCACTGCGATCCTGAGAAGGTGCACGCCAAATGAAAGTGCATTGCGGAAATAAAGGCGCACTGCGATCCTGAGAAGGTGCACGCCAATGAAGTGCATTGCGGAAATAAAGGCGCACTGCGATCCTGAGAAGGTGCACGCCAATGAAAGTGCATTGCGGAAATAAAGGCGCACTGCGATCCTGAGAAGGTGCACGCCAAATGAAAGTGCATTGCGGAATAAAGGCGCACTGCGATCCTGAGAAGGTGCACGCCAAATGAAAGTGCATTGCGGAAATAAAGCGCACTGCGATCCTGAGAAGGTGCACGCCAATGAAAGTGCATTGCGGAAATAAAGGCGCACTGCGATCCTGAGAAGGTGCACGCCAAATGAAAGTGCATTGCGGAAATAAAGGCGCACTGCGATCCTGAGAAGGTGCACGCCAATGAAAGTGCATTGCGGAAATAAAGGCGCACTGCGATCCTGAGAAGGTGCACGCCAATGAAAGTGCATTGCCGAAATAAAGGCGCACTGCGATCCTGAGAAGGTGCACGCCAAATGAAAGTGCATTGCGGAAATAAAGGCGCACTGCGATCCTGAGAAGGTGCACGCCAAATGAAAGTGCATTGCCGAAATAAAGGCGCACTGCGATCCTGAGAAGGTGCACGCCAATGAAAGTGCATTGCGAAAATAAAGGCGCACTGCGATCATGAGAAGGTGCACGCAAATGAAAGTGCATTGCGGAAATAAAGGCGCACTGCGATCCTGAGAAGGTGCACGCCAAATGAAAGTGCATTGCCGAAAAAAGGCGCACTGCGATCCTGAGAAGGTGCACGCCAATGAAAGTGCATTGCGGAAATAAAGGCGCACTGCGATCCTGAGAAGGTGCACGCCAATGAAAGTGCATTGCGGAAATAAAGGCGCACTGCGATCCTGAGAAGGTGCACGCCAATGAAAGTGCATTGCGGAAATAAAGGCGCACTGCGATCCTGAGAAGGTGCACGCCAAATGAAAGTGCATTGCCGAAATAAAGGCGCACTGCGATCCTGAGAAGGTGCACGCCAATGAAAGTGCATTGCGGAAATAAAGGCGCACTGCGATCCTGAGAAGGTGCACCAAATGAAAGTGCATTGCGGAAATAAAGGCGCACTGCGATCCTGAGAAGGTGCACGCCAATGAAAGTGCATTGCGGAAATAAAGGCGCACTGCGATCCTGAGAAGGTGCACGCCAATGAAAGTGCATTGCGGAAATAAGGCGCACTGCGATCCTGAGAAGGTGCACGCCAATG
The DNA here is from genome assembly GCF_007655135.1 of Punica granatum. Taxonomy (NCBI): domain Eukaryota; kingdom Viridiplantae; phylum Streptophyta; class Magnoliopsida; order Myrtales; family Lythraceae; genus Punica; species Punica granatum. The sequence goes on along the minus strand of NW_022204389.1, from coordinate 119,145 downwards.
AAAGTGCATTGCGGAAATAAAGGCGCACTGCGATCCTGAGAAGGTGCACGCCAAATGAAAGTGCATTGCGAAATAAAGGCGCACTGCGATCCTGAGAAGGTGCACGCCAATGAAAGTGCATTGCGGAAATAAAGGCGCACTGCGATCCTGAGAAGGTGCACGCCAAATGAAAGTGCATTGCGAAATAAAGGCGCACTGCGATCCTGAGAAGGTGCACGCCAAATGAAAGTGCATTGCGAAATAAAGGCGCACTGCGATCCTGAGAAGGTGCACGCCAAATGAAAGTGCATTGCGGAAATAAAGGCGCACTGCGATCCTGAGAAGGTGCACGCCAAATGAAAGTGCATTGCGGAAATAAAGGCGCACTGCGATCCTGAGAAGGTGCACGCCAATGAAAGTGCATTGCGGAAATAAAGGCGCACTGCGATCCTGAGAAGGTGCACGCCAAATGAAAGTGCATTGCGGAAATAAAGGCGCACTGCGATCCTGAGAAGGTGCACGCCAAATGAAAGTGCATTGCGGAAATAAAGGCGCACTGCGATCCTGAGAAGGTGCACGCCAATGAAAGTGCATTGCGGAAATAAAGGCGCACTGCGATCCTGAGAAGGTGCACGCCAAATGAAAGTGCATTGCGGAAATAAAGGCGCACTGCGATCCTGAGAAGGTGCACGCCAATGAAAGTGCATTGCCGAAATAAAGGCGCACTGCGATCCTGAGAAGGTGCACGCCAATGAAAGTGCATTGCGAAATAAAGGCGCACTGCGATCCTGAGAAGGTGCACGCCAATGAAAGTGCATTGCGAAATAAAGGCGCACTGCGATCCTGAGAAGGTGCACGCCAAATGAAAGTGCATTGCGGAAATAAAGGCGCACTGCGATCCTGAGAAGGTGCACGCCAATGAAAGTGCATTGCGGAAATAAAGGCGCACTGCGATCCTGAGAAGGTGCACGCCAATGAAAGTGCATTGCGGAAATAAAGGCGCACTGCGATCCTGAGAAGGTGCACGCCAATGAAAGTGCATTGCGGAAATAAAGGCGCACTGCGATCCTGAGAAGGTGCACGCCAAATGAAAGTGCATTGCCGAAATAAAGGCGCACTGCGATCCTGAGAAGGTGCACGCCAAATGAAAGTGCATTGCGGAAATAAAGGCGCACTGCGATCCTGAGAAGGTGCACGCCAAATGAAAGTGCATTGCGGAAATAAAGGCGCACTGCGATCCTGAGAAGGTGCACGCCAATGAAAGTGCATTGCGGAAATAAAGGCGCACTGCGATCCTGAGAAGGTGCACGCCAATGAAAGTGCATTGCGGAAATAAAGGCGCACTGCGATCCTGAGAAGGTGCACGCCAAATGAAAGTGCATTGCGGAAATAAAGGCGCACTGCGATCCTGAGAAGGTGCACGCCAATGAAAGTGCATTGCGAAATAAAGGCGCACTGCGATCCTGAGAAGGTGCACGCCAATGAAAGTGCATTGGGAAATAAAGGCGCACTGCGATCCTGAGAAGGTGCACGCCAATGAAAGTGCATTGCGGAAATAAAGGCGCACTGCGATCCTGAGAAGGTGCACGCCAATGAAAGTGCATTGCGGAAATAAAGGCGCACTGCGATCCTGAGAAGGTGCACGCCAATGAAAGTGCCGAAATAAAGGCGCACTGCGATCCTGAGAAGGTGCACGCCAATGAAAGTGCATTGCGGAAATAAAGGCGCACTGCGATCCTGAGAAGGTGCACGCCAATGAAAGTGCATTGCGGAAATAAAGGCGCACTGCGATCCTGAGAAGGTGCACGCCAATGAAAGTGCATTGCGGAAATAAAGGCGCACTGCGATCCTGAGAAGGTGCACGCCAAATGAAAGTGCATTGCGGAAATAAAGGCGCACTGCGATCCTGAGAAGGTGCACGCCAATGAAAGTGCATTGCGGAAATAAAGGCGCACTGCGATCCTGAGAAGGTGCACGCCAATGAAAGTGCATTGCGGAAATAAAGGCGCACTGCGATCCTGAGAAGGTGCACGCCAAATGAAAGTGCATTGCGGAAATAAAGGCGCACTGCGATCCTGAGAAGGTGCACGCCAATGAAAGTGCATTGCGGAAATAAAGGCGCACTGCGATCCTGAGAAGGTGCACGCCAATGAAAGTGCATTGCGAAATAAAGGCGCACTGCGATCCTGAGAAGGTGCACGCCAATGAAAGTGCATTGCGGAAATAAAGGCGCACTGCGATCCTGAGAAGGTGCACGCCAATGAAAGTGCATTGCGGAAATAAAGGCGCACTGCGATCCTGAGAAGGTGCACGCCAATGAAAGTGCATTGCGGAAATAAAGGCGCACTGCGATCCTGAGAAGGTGCACGCCAATGAAAGTGCATTGCGGAAATAAAGGCGCACTGCGATCCTGAGAAGGTGCACGCCAAATGAAAGTGCATTGCGGAAATAAAGGCGCACTGCGATCCTGAGAAGGTGCACGCCAATGAAAGTGCATTGCGGAAATAAAGGCGCACTGCGATCCTGAGAAGGTGCACGCCAATGAAAGTGCATTGCGGAAATAAAGGCGCACTGCGATCCTGAGAAGGTGCACGCCAATGAAAGTGCATTGCGGAAATAAAGGCGCACTGCGATCCTGAGAAGGTGCACGCCAAATGAAAGTGCATTGCGGAAATAAAGGCGCACTGCGATCCTGAGAAGGTGCACGCCAATGAAAGTGCATTGCGGAAATAAAGGCGCACTGCGATCCTGAGAAGGTGCACGCCAATGAAAGTGCATTGCCGAAATAAAGGCGCACTGCGATCCTGAGAAGGTGCACGCCAAATGAAAGTGCATTGCGGAAATAAAGGCGCACTGCGATCCTGAGAAGGTGCACGCCAAATGAAAGTGCATTGCCGAAATAAAGGCGCACTGCGATCCTGAGAAGGTGCACGCCAATGAAAGTGCATTGCCGAAATAAAGGCGCACTGCGATCCTGAGAAGGTGCACGCCAAATGAAAGTGCATTGCGGAAATAAAGGCGCACTGCGATCCTGAGAAGGTGCACGCCAAATGAAAGTGCATTGCGGAAATAAAGGCGCACTGCGATCCTGAGAAGGTGCACGCCAATGAAAGTGCATTGCGGAAATAAAGGCGCACTGCGATCCTGAGAAGGTGCACGCCAATGAAAGTGCATTGCGGAAATAAAGGCGCACTGCGATCCTGAGAAGGTGCACGCCAATGAAAGTGCATTGCGGAAATAAAGGCGCACTGCGATCCTGAGAAGGTGCACGCCAATGAAAGTGCATTGCGGAAATAAAGGCGCACTGCGATCCTGAGAAGGTGCACGCCAAATGAAAGTGCATTGCGGAAATAAAGGCGCACTGCGATCCTGAGAAGGTGCACGCCAATGAAAGTGCATTGCGGAAATAAAGGCGCACTGCGATCCTGAGAAGGTGCACGCCAAATGAAAGTGCATTGCGGAAATAAAGGCGCACTGCGATCCTGAGAAGGTGCACGCCAATGAAAGTGCATTGCGGAAATAAAGGCGCACTGCGATCCTGAGAAGGTGCACGCCAAATGAAAGTGCATTGCGAAATAAAGGCGCACTGCGATCCTGAGAAGGTGCACGCCAATGAAAGTGCATTGCGAAATAAAGGCGCACTGCGATCCTGAGAAGGTGCACGCAAATGAAAGTGCATTGTGGAAATAAAGGCGCACTGCGATCCTGAGAAGGTGCACGCCAAATGAAAGTGCATTGCGGAAATAAAGGCGCACTGCGATCCTGAGAAGGTGCACGCCAATGAAAGTGCATTGCGAAATAAAGGCGCACTGCGATCCTGAGAAGGTGCACGCCAAATGAAAGTGCATTGCGGAAATAAAGGCGCACTGCGATCCTGAGAAGGTGCACGCCAATGAAAGTGCATTGCGGAAATAAAGGCGCACTGCGATCCTGAGAAGGTGCACGCCAAATGAAAGTGCATTGCGGAAATAAAGGCGCACTGCGATCCTGAGAAGGTGCACGCCAAATGAAAGTGCATTGCGGAAATAAAGGCGCACTGCGATCCTGAGAAGGTGCACGCCAATGAAAGTGCATTGCGGAAATAAAGGCGCACTGCGATCCTGAGAAGGTGCACGCCAATGAAAGTGCATTGCGGAAATAAAGGCGCACTGCGATCCTGAGAAGGTGCACGCCAATGAAAGTGCATTGCGGAAATAAAGGCGCACTGCGATCCTGAGAAGGTGCACGCCAAATGAAAGTGCATTGCGAAATAAAGGCGCACTGCGATCCTGAGAAGGTGCACGCCAATGAAAGTGCATTGCGGAAATAAAGGCGCACTGCGATCCTGAGAAGGTGCACGCCAATGAAAGTGCATTGCGGAAATAAAGGCGCACTGCGATCCTGAGAAGGTGCACGCCAAATGAAAGTGCATTGCGGAAATAAAGGCGCACTGCGATCCTGAGAAGGTGCACGCCAATGAAAGTGCATTGCGGAAATAAAGGCGCACTGCGATCCTGAGAAGGTGCACGCCAAATGAAAGTGCATTGCGAAATAAAGGCGCACTGCGATCCTGAGAAGGTGCACGCCAATGAAAGTGCATTGCGAAATAAAGGCGCACTGCGATCCTGAGAAGGTGCACGCCAAATGAAAGTGCATTGCGGAAATAAAGGCGCACTGCGATCCTGAGAAGGTGCACGCCAAATGAAAGTGCATTGCGGAAATAAAGGCGCACTGCGATCCTGAGAAGGTGCACGCCAATGAAAGTGCATTGCGGAAATAAAGGCGCACTGCGATCCTGAGAAGGTGCACGCCAATGAAAGTGCATTGCGGAAATAAAGGCGCACTGCGATCCTGAGAAGGTGCACGCCAATGAAAGTGCATTGCGGAAATAAAGGCGCACTGCGATCCTGAGAAGGTGCACGCCAAATGAAAGTGCATTGCGAAATAAAGGCGCACTGCGATCCTGAGAAGGTGCACGCCAATGAAAGTGCATTGCGGAAATAAAGGCGCACTGCGATCATGAGAAGGTGCACCCCAATGAAAGTGCATTGCTGAAATAAAGGCGCACTGCGATCCTGAGAAGGTGCACGCCAAATGAAAGTGCATTGCGGAAATAAAGGCGCACTGCGATCCTGAGAAGGTGCACGCCAAATGAAAGTGCATTGCGGAAATAAAGGCGCACTGCGATCCTGAGAAGGTGCACGCCAAATGAAAGTGCATTGTCGAAATAAAGGCGCACTGCGATCCTGAGAAGGTGCACGCCAATGAAAGTGCATTGCGGAAATAAAGGCGCACTGCGATCCTGAGAAGGTGCACGCCAAATGAAAGTGCATTGCGGAAATAAAGGCGCACTGCGATCCTGAGAAGGTGCACGCCAAATGAAAGTGCATTGCGGAAATAAAGGCGCACTGCGATCCTGAGAAGGTGCACGCCAATGAAAGTGCATTGCGAAATAAAGGCGCACTGCGATCCTGAGAAGGTGCACGCCAAATGAAAGTGCATTGCGAAATAAAGGCGCACTGCGATCCTGAGAAGGTGCACGCCAATGAAAGTGCATTGCGAAATAAAGGCGCACTGCGATCCTGAGAAGGTGCACGCCAAATGAAAGTGCATTGCGGAAATAAAGGCGCACTGCGATCCTGAGAAGGTGCACGCCAAATGAAAGTGCATTGCGGAAATAAAGGCGCACTGCGATCCTGAGAAGGTGCACGCCAATGAAAGTGCATTGCGGAAATAAAGGCGCACTGCGATCCTGAGAAGGTGCACGCCAATGAAAGTGCATTGCGGAAATAAAGGCGCACTGCGATCCTGAGAAGGTGCACGCCAATGAAAGTGCATTGCGGAAATAAAGGCGCACTGCGATCCTGAGAAGGTGCACGCCAATGAAAGTGCATTGCGAAATAAAGGCGCACTGCGATCCTGAGAAGGTGCACGCCAATGAAAGTGCATTGCGGAAATAAAGGCGCACTGCGATCCTGAGAAGGTGCACGCCAATGAAAGTGCATTGCGGAAATAAAGGCGCACTGCGATCCTGAGAAGGTGCACGCCAAATGAAAGTGCATTGCGGAAATAAAGGCGCACTGCGATCCTGAGAAGGTGCACGCCAATGAAAGTGCATTGCGGAAATAAAGGCGCACTGCGATCCTGAGAAGGTGCACGCCAATGAAAGTGCATTGCGAAATAAAGGCGCACTGCGATCCTGAGAAGGTGCACGCCAATGAAAGTGCATTGCGGAAATAAAGGCGCACTGCGATCCTGAGAAGGTGCACGCCAATGAAAGTGCATTGCGGAAATAAAGGCGCACTGCGATCCTGAGAAGGTGCACGCCAATGAAAGTGCATTGCGGAAATAAAGGCGCACTGCGATCCTGAGAAGGTGCACGCCAATGAAAGTGCATTGCGGAAATAAAGGCGCACTGCGATCCTGAGAAGGTGCACGCCAATGAAAGTGCATTGCGAAATAAAGGCGCACTGCGATCCTGAGAAGGTGCACGCCAAATGAAAGTGCATTGCGGAAATAAAGGCGCACTGCGATCCTGAGAAGGTGCACGCCAATGAAAGTGCATTGCGGAAATAAAGGCGCACTGCGATCCTGAGAAGGTGCACGCCAATGAAAGTGCATTGCGGAAATAAAGGCGCACTGCGATCCTGAGAAGGTGCACGCCAAATGAAAGTGCATTGCGAAATAAAGGCGCACTGCGATCCTGAGAAGGTGCACGCCAAATGAAAGTGCATTGCGGAAATAAAGGCGCACTGCGATCCTGAGAAGGTGCACGCCAATGAAAGTGCATTGCCGAAATAAAGGCGCACTGCGATCCTGAGAAGGTGCACGCCAATGAAAGTGCATTGCGGAAATAAAGGCGCACTGCGATCCTGAGAAGGTGCACGCCAAATGAAAGTGCATTGCGGAAATAAAGGCGCACTGCGATCCTGAGAAGGTGCACGCCAATGAAAGTGCATTGCGAAATAAAGGCGCACTGCGATCCTGAGAAGGTGCACGCCAATGAAAGTGCATTGCGGAAATAAAGGCGCACTGCGATCCTGAGAAGGTGCACGCCAAATGAAAGTGCATTGCGGAAATAAAGGCGCACTGCGATCCTGAGAAGGTGCACGCCAATGAAAGTGCATTGCGGAAATAAAGGCGCACTGCGATCCTGAGAAGGTGCACGCCAATGAAAGTGCATTGCGGAAATAAAGGCGCACTGCGATCCTGAGAAGGTGCACGCCAATGAAAGTGCATTGCGGAAATAAAGGCGCACTGCGATCCTGAGAAGGTGCACGCCAATGAAAGTGCATTGCGGAAATAAAGGCGCACTGCGATCCTGAGAAGGTGCACGCCAATGAAAGTGCATTGCGGAAATAAAGGCGCACTGCGATCCTGAGAAGGTGCACGCCAAATGAAAGTGCATTGCGAAATAAAGGCGCACTGCGATCCTGAGAAGGTGCACGCCAATGAAAGTGCATTGCGGAAATAAAGGCGCACTGCGATCCTGAGAAGGTGCACGCCAATGAAAGTGCATTGCGGAAATAAAGGCGCACTGCGATCCTGAGAAGGTGCACGCCAAATGAAAGTGCATTGCGGAAATAAAGGCGCACTGCGATCCTGAGAAGGTGCACGCCAATGAAAGTGCATTGCGAAATAAAGGCGCACTGCGATCCTGAGAAGGTGCACGCCAAATGAAAGTGCATTGCGGAAATAAAGGCGCACTGCGATCCTGAGAAGGTGCACGCCAAATGAAAGTGCATTGCGGAAATAAAGGCGCACTGCGATCCTGAGAAGGTGCACGCCAATGAAAGTGCATTGCGGAAATAAAGGCGCACTGCGATCCTGAGAAGGTGCACGCCAATGAAAGTGCATTGCGGAAATAAAGGCGCACTGCGATCCTGAGAAGGTGCACGCCAAATGAAAGTGCATTGCGGAAATAAAGGCGCACTGCGATCCTGAGAAGGTGCACGCCAAATGAAAGTGCATTGCCGAAATAAAGGCGCACTGCGATCCTGAGAAGGTGCACGCCAATGAAAGTGCATTGCGAAATAAAGGCGCACTGCGATCCTGAGAAGGTGCACGCCAAATGAAAGTGCATTGCGGAAATAAAGGCGCACTGCGATCCTGAGAAGGTGCACGCCAATGAAAGTGCATTGCGGAAATAAAGGCGCACTGCGATCCTGAGAAGGTGCACGCCAATGAAAGTGCATTGCGGAAATAAAGGCGCACTGCGATCCTGAGAAGGTGCACGCCAATGAAAGTGCATTGCGGAAATAAAGGCGCACTGCGATCCTGAGAAGGTGCACGCCAATGAAAGTGCATTGCGGAAATAAAGGCGCACTGCGATCCTGAGAAGGTGCACGCCAAATGAAAGTGCATTGCGAAATAAAGGCGCACTGCGATCCTGAGAAGGTGCACGCCAATGAAAGTGCATTGCGGAAATAAAGGCGCACTGCGATCCTGAGAAGGTGCACGCCAATGAAAGTGCATTGCGGAAATAAAGGCGCACTGCGATCCTGAGAAGGTGCACGCCAAATGAAAGTGCATTGCGGAAATAAAGGCGCACTGCGATCCTGAGAAGGTGCACGCCAATGAAAGTGCATTGCGGAAATAAAGGCGCACTGCGATCCTGAGAAGGTGCACGCCAATGAAAGTGCATTGCGAAATAAAGGCGCACTGCGATCCTGAGAAGGTGCACGCCAATGAAAGTGCATTGCGGAAATAAAGGCGCACTGCGATCCTGAGAAGGTGCACGCCAATGAAAGTGCATTGCGGAAATAAAGGCGCACTGCGATCCTGAGAAGGTGCACGCCAATGAAAGTGCATTGCGGAAATAAAGGCGCACTGCGATCCTGAGAAGGTGCACGCCAATGAAAGTGCATTGCGAAATAAAGGCGCACTGCGATCCTGAGAAGGTGCACGCCAAATGAAAGTGCATTGCGGAAATAAAGGCGCACTGCGATCCTGAGAAGGTGCACGCCAATGAAAGTGCATTGCGAAATAAAGGCGCACTGCGATCCTGAGAAGGTGCACGCCAATGAAAGTGCATTGCGGAAATAAAGGCGCACTGCGATCCTGAGAAGGTGCACGCCAATGAAAGTGCATTGCGGAAATAAAGGCGCACTGCGATCCTGAGAAGGTGCACGCCAAATGAAAGTGCATTGCGGAAATAAAGGCGCACTGCGATCCTGAGAAGGTGCACGCCAATGAAAGTGCATTGCGGAAATAAAGGCGCACTGCGATCCTGAGAAGGTGCACGCCAATGAAAGTGCATTGCGGAAATAAAGGCGCACTGCGATCCTGAGAAGGTGCACGCCAATGAAAGTGCATTGCGGAAATAAAGGCGCACTGCGATCCTGAGAAGGTGCACGCCAAATGAAAGTGCATTGCGGAAATAAAGGCGCACTGCGATCCTGAGAAGGTGCACGCCAAATGAAAGTGCATTGCGGAAATAAAGGCGCACTGCGATCCTGAGAAGGTGCACGCCAATGAAAGTGCATTGCGGAAATAAAGGCGCACTGCGATCCTGAGAAGGTGCACGCCAATGAAAGTGCATTGCGGAAATAAAGGCGCACTGCGATCCTGAGAAGGTGCACGCCAATGAAAGTGCATTGCGGAAATAAAGGCGCACTGCGATCCTGAGAAGGTGCACGCCAATGAAAGTGCATTGCGAAATAAAGGCGCACTGCGATCCTGAGAAGGTGCACGCCAATGAAAGTGCATTGCGGAAATAAAGGCGCACTGCGATCCTGAGAAGGTGCACGCCAATGAAAGTGCATTGCGGAAATAAAGGCGCACTGCGATCCTGAGAAGGTGCACGCCAATGAAAGTGCATTGCGGAAATAAAGGCGCACTGCGATCCTGAGAAGGTGCACGCCAAATGAAAGTGCATTGCGAAATAAAGGCGCACTGCGATCCTGAGAAGGTGCACGCCAATGAAAGTGCATTGCGGAAATAAAGGCGCACTGCGATCCTGAGAAGGTGCACGCCAATGAAAGTGCATTGCGGAAATAAAGGCGCACTGCGATCCTGAGAAGGTGCACGCCAAATGAAAGTGCATTGCGGAAATAAAGGCGCACTGCGATCCTGAGAAGGTGCACGCCAAATGAAAGTGCATTGCGAAATAAAGGCGCACTGCGATCCTGAGAAGGTGCACGCCAAATGAAAGTGCATTGCGGAAATAAAGGCGCACTGCGATCCTGAGAAGGTGCACGCCAATGAAAGTGCATTGCGGAAATAAAGGCGCACTGCGATCCTGAGAAGGTGCACGCCAAATGAAAGTGCATTGCGGAAATAAAGGCGCACTGCGATCCTGAGAAGGTGCACGCCAAATGAAAGTGCATTGTCGAAATAAAGGCGCACTGCGATCCTGAGAAGGTGCACGCCAATGAAAGTGCATTGCGGAAATAAAGGCGCACTGCGATCCTGAGAAGGTGCACGCCAAATGAAAGTGCATTGCGGAAATAAAGGCGCACTGCGATCCTGAGAAGGTGCACGCCAATGAAAGTGCATTGCGGAAATAAAGGCGCACTGCGATCCTGAGAAGGTGCACGCCAATGAAAGTGTATTGCGGAAATAAAGGCGCACTGCGATCCTGAGAAGGTGCACGCCAATGAAAGTGCATTGCGGAAATAAAGGCGCACTGCGATCCTGAGAAGGTGCACGCCAATGAAAGTGCATTGCGGAAATAAAGGCGCACTGCGATCCTGAGAAGGTGCACGCCAATGAAAGTGCATTGCGGAAATAAAGGCGCACTGCGATCCTGAGAAGGTGCACGCCAAATGAAAGTGCATTGCGGAAATAAAGGCGCACTGCGATCCTGAGAAGGTGCACGCCAAATGAAAGTGCATTGCGGAAATAAAGGCGCACTGCGATCCTGAGAAGGTGCACGCCAATGAAAGTGCATTGCGAAATAAAGGCGCACTGCGATCCTGAGAAGGTGCACGCCAATGAAAGTGCATTGCGGAAATAAAGGCGCACTGCGATCCTGAGAAGGTGCACGCCAAATGAAAGTGCATTGCGGAAATAAAGGCGCACTGCGATCCTGAGAAGGTGCACGCCAATGAAAGTGCATTGCGGAAATAAAGGCGCACTGCGATCCTGAGAAGGTGCACGCCAAATGAAAGTGCATTGCGGAAATAAAGGCGCACTGCGATCCTGAGAAGGTGCACGCCAAATGAAAGTGCATTGCGGAAATAAAGGCGCACTGCGATCCTGAGAAGGTGCACGCCAATGAAAGTGCATTGCTGAAATAAAGGCGCACTGCGATCCTGAGAAAGTGCACGCCAAATGAAAGTGCATTGCGGAAATAAAGGCGCACTGCGATCCTGAGAAGGTGCACGCCAACTGAAAGTGCATTGCGGAAATAAAGGCGCACTGCGATCCTGAGAAGGTGCACGCCAATGAAAGTGCATTGCGGAAATAAAGGCGCACTGCGATCCTGAGAAGGTGCACGCCAATGAAAGTGCATTGCGGAAATAAAGGCGCACTGCGATCCTGAGAAGGTGCACGCCAATGAAAGTGCATTGCGGAAATAAAGGCGCACTGCGATCCTGAGAAGGTGCACGCCAATGAAAGTGCATTGCCGAAATAAAGGCGCACTGCGATCCTGAGAAGGTGCACGCCAATGAAAGTGCATTGCGGAAATAAAGGCGCACTGCGATCCTGAGAAGGTGCACGCCAATGAAAGTGCATTGCGGAAATAAAGGCGCACTGCGATCCTGAGAAGGTGCACGCCAAATGAAAGTGCATTGCGGAAATAAAGGCGCACTGCGATCCTGAGAAGGTGCACGCCAATGAAAGTGCATTGCGGAAATAAAGGCGCACTGCGATCCTGAGAAGGTGCACGCCAATGAAAGTGCATTGCGGAAATAAAGGCGCACTGCGATCCTGAGAAGGTGCACGCCAATGAAAGTGCATTGCGGAAATAAAGGCGCACTGCGATCCTGAGAAGGTGCACGCCAATGAAAGTGCATTGCGGAAATAAAGGCGCACTGCGATCCTGAGAAGGTGCACGCCAAATGAAAGTGCATTGCGGAAATAAAGGCGCACTGCGATCCTGAGAAGGTGCACGCCAATGAAAGTGCATTGCGGAAATAAAGGCGCACTGCGATCCTGAGAAGGTGCACGCCAAATGAAAGTGCATTGCGGAAATAAAGGCGCACTGCGATCCTGAGAAGGTGCACGCCAATGAAAGTGCATTGCGGAAATAAAGGCGCACTGCGATCCTGAGAAGGTGCACGCCAAATGAAAGTGCATTGCGGAAATAAAGGCGCACTGCGATCCTGAGAAGGTGCACGCCAATGAAAGTGCATTGCGAAATAAAGGCGCACTGCGATCCTGAGAAGGTGCACGCCAATGAAAGTGCATTGCGGAAATAAAGGCGCACTGCGATCCTGAGAAGGTGCACGCCAAATGAAAGTGCATTGCGGAAATAAAGGCGCACTGCGATCCTGAGAAGGTGCACGCCAATGAAAGTGCATTGCCGAAATAAAGGCGCACTGCGATCCTGAGAAGGTGCACGCCAATGAAAGTGCATTGCGGAAATAAAGGCGCACTGCGATCCTGAGAAGGTGCACGCCAAATGAAAGTGCATTGCGGAAATAAAGGCGCACTGCGATCCTGAGAAGGTGCACGCCAATGAAAGTGCATTGCGGAAATAAAGGCGCACTGCGATCCTGAGAAGGTGCACGCCAATGAAAGTGCATTGCGGAAATAAAGGCGCACTGCGATCCTGAGAAGGTGCACGCCAATGAAAGTGCATTGCGGAAATAAAGGCGCACTGCGATCCTGAGAAGGTGCACGCCAATGAAAGTGCATTGCGGAAATAAAGGCGCACTGCGATCCTGAGAAGGTGCACGCCAATGAAAGTGCATTGCGGAAATAAAGGCGCACTGCGATCCTGAGAAGGTGCACGCCAAATGAAAGTGCATTGCGGAAATAAAGGCGCACTGCGATCCTGAGAAGGTGCACGCCAATGAAAGTGCATTGCGGAAATAAAGGCGCACTGCGATCCTGAGAAGGTGCACGCCAATGAAAGTGCATTGCGGAAATAAAGGCGCACTGCGATCCTGAGAAGGTGCACGCCAATGAAAGTGCATTGCGGAAATAAAGGCGCACTGCGATCCTGAGAAGGTGCACGCCAATGAAAGTGCATTGCGGAAATAAAGGCGCACTGCGATCCTGAGAAGGTGCACGCCAATGAAAGTGCATTGCGGAAATAAAGGCGCACTGCGATCCTGAGAAGGTGCACGCCAATGAAAGTGCATTGCGGAAATAAAGGCGCACTGCGATCCTGAGAAGGTGCACGCCAAATGAAAGTGCATTGCGGAAATAAAGGCGCACTGCGATCCTGAGAAGGTGCACGCCAAATGAAAGTGCATTGCGGAAATAAAGGCGCACTGCGATCCTGAGAAGGTGCACGCCAAATGAAAGTGCATTGCGGAAATAAAGGCGCACTGCGATCCTGAGAAGGTGCACGCCAAATGAAAGTGCATTGCGGAAATAAAGGCGCACTGCGATCCTGAGAAGGTGCACGCCAATGAAAGTGCATTGCGGAAATAAAGGCGCACTGCGATCCTGAGAAGGTGCACGCCAATGAAAGTGCATTGCGGAAATAAAGGCGCACTGCGATCCTGAGAAGGTGCACGCCAATGAAAGTGCATTGCGGAAATAAAGGCGCACTGCGATCCTGAGAAGGTGCACGCCAATGAAAGTGCATTGCGGAAATAAAGGCGCACTGCGATCCTGAGAAGGTGCACGCCAAATGAAAGTGCATTGCGAAATAAAGGCGCACTGCGATCCTGAGAAGGTGCACGCCAATGAAAGTGCATTGCGGAAATAAAGGCGCACTGCGATCCTGAGAAGGTGCACGCCAATGAAAGTGCATTGCGGAAATAAAGGCGCACTGCGATCCTGAGAAGGTGCACGCCAAATGAAAGTGCATTGCGGAAATAAAGGCGCACTGCGATCCTGAGAAGGTGCACGCCAATGAAAGTGCATTGCGGAAATAAAGGCGCACTGCGATCCTGAGAAGGTGCACGCCAATGAAAGTGCATTGCGGAAATAAAGGCGCACTGCGATCCTGAGAAGGTGCACGCCAATGAAAGTGCATTGCGGAAATAAAGGCGCACTGCGATCCTGAGAAGGTGCACGCCAATGAAAGTGCATTGCGGAAATAAAGGCGCACTGCGATCCTGAGAAGGTGCACGCCAATGAAAGTGCATTGCGGAAATAAAGGCGCACTGCGATCCTGAGAAGGTGCACGCCAAATGAAAGTGCATTGCGGAAATAAAGGCGCACTGCGATCCTGAGAAGGTGCACGCCAATGAAAGTGCATTGCGGAAATAAAGGCGCACTGCGATCCTGAGAAGGTGCACGCCAAATGAAAGTGCATTGCGGAAATAAAGGCGCACTGCGATCCTGAGAAGGTGCACGCCAAATGAAAGTGCATTGCGGAAATAAAGGCGCACTGCGATCCTGAGAAGGTGCACGCCAATGAAAGTGCATTGCGGAAATAAAGGCGCACTGCGATCCTGAGAAGGTGCACGCCAATGAAAGTGCATTGCGGAAATAAAGGCGCACTGCGATCCTGAGAAGGTGCACGCCAATGAAAGTGCATTGCGGAAATAAAGGCGCACTGCGATCCTGAGAAGGTGCACGCCAATGAAAGTGCATTGCGAAATAAAGGCGCACTGCGATCCTGAGAAGGTGCACGCCAAATGAAAGTGCATTGCGGAAATAAAGGCGCACTGCGATCCTGAGAAGGTGCACGCCAAATGAAAGTGCATTGCGGAAATAAAGGCGCACTGCGATCCTGAGAAGGTGCACGCCAATGAAAGTGCATTGCGGAAATAAAGGCGCACTGCGATCCTGAGAAGGTGCACGCCAATGAAAGTGCATTGCGGAAATAAAGGCGCACTGCGATCCTGAGAAGGTGCACGCCAATGAAAGTGCATTGCGGAAATAAAGGCGCACTGCGATCCTGAGAAGGTGCACGCCAATGAAAGTGCATTGCGAAATAAAGGCGCACTGCGATCCTGAGAAGGTGCACGCCAATGAAAGTGCATTGCGGAAATAAAGGCGCACTGCGATCCTGAGAAGGTGCACGCCAATGAAAGTGCATTGCGGAAATAAAGGCGCACTGCGATCCTGAGAAGGTGCACGCCAAATGAAAGTGCATTGCGGAAATAAAGGCGCACTGCGATCCTGAGAAGGTGCACGCCAATGAAAGTGCATTGCGGAAATAAAGGCGCACTGCGATCCTGAGAAGGTGCACGCCAATGAAAGTGCATTGCGGAAATAAAGGCGCACTGCGATCCTGAGAAGGTGCACGCCAATGAAAGTGCATTGCGGAAATAAAGGCGCACTGCGATCCTGAGAAGGTGCACGCCAATGAAAGTGCATTGCGGAAATAAAGGCGCACTGCGATCCTGAGAAGGTGCACGCCAATGAAAGTGCATTGCGGAAATAAAGGCGCACTGCGATCCTGAGAAGGTGCACGCCAATGAAAGTGCATTGCGGAAATAAAGGCGCACTGCGATCCTGAGAAGGTGCACGCCAATGAAAGTGCATTGCGGAAATAAAGGCGCACTGCGATCCTGAGAAGGTGCACGCCAAATGAAAGTGCATTGCGGAAATAAAGGCGCACTGCGATCCTGAGAAGGTGCACGCCAATGAAAGTGCATTGCGGAAATAAAGGCGCACTGCGATCATGAGAAGGTGCACCCCAATGAAAGTGCATTGCTGAAATAAAGGCGCACTGCGATCCTGAGAAGGTGCACGCCAAATGAAAGTGCATTGCGGAAATAAAGGCGCACTGCGATCCTGAGAAGGTGCACGCCAAATGAAAGTGCATTGCGGAAATAAAGGCGCACTGCGATCCTGAGAAGGTGCACGCCAATGAAAGTGCATTGCCGAAATAAAGGCGCACTGCGATCCTGAGAAGGTGCACGCCAAATGAAAGTGCATTGCGGAAATAAAGGCGCACTGCGATCCTGAGAAGGTGCACGCCAAATGAAAGTGCATTGCGGAAATAAAGGCGCACTGCGATCCTGAGAAGGTGCACGCCAATGAAAGTGCATTGCGGAAATAAAGGCGCACTGCGATCCTGAGAAGGTGCACGCCAATGAAAGTGCATTGCGGAAATAAAGGCGCACTGCGATCCTGAGAAGGTGCACGCCAATGAAAGTGCATTGCGGAAATAAAGGCGCACTGCGATCCTGAGAAGGTGCACGCCAATGAAAGTGCATTGCGGAAATAAAGGCGCACTGCGATCCTGAGAAGGTGCACGCCAATGAAAGTGCATTGCGGAAATAAAGGCGCACTGCGATCCTGAGAAGGTGCACGCCAATGAAAGTGCATTGCGGAAATAAAGGCGCACTGCGATCCTGAGAAGGTGCACGCCAATGAAAGTGCATTGCGGAAATAAAGGCGCACTGCGATCCTGAGAAGGTGCACGCCAAATGAAAGTGCATTGCGGAAATAAAGGCGCACTGCGATCCTGAGAAGGTGCACGCCAATGAAAGTGCATTGCGGAAATAAAGGCGCACTGCGATCCTGAGAAGGTGCACGCCAATGAAAGTGCATTGCGGAAATAAAGGCGCACTGCGATCCTGAGAAGGTGCACGCCAATGAAAGTGCATTGCGGAAATAAAGGCGCACTGCGATCCTGAGAAGGTGCACGCCAAATGAAAGTGCATTGCGGAAATAAAGGCGCACTGCGATCCTGAGAAGGTGCACGCCAATGAAAGTGCATTGCGGAAATAAAGGCGCACTGCGATCCTGAGAAGGTGCACGCCAAATGAAAGTGCATTGCGGAAATAAAGGCGCACTGCGATCCTGAGAAGGTGCACGCCAAATGAAAGTGCATTGCGGAAATAAAGGCGCACTGCGATCCTGAGAAGGTGCACGCCAATGAAAGTGCATTGCGGAAATAAAGGCGCACTGCGATCCTGAGAAGGTGCACGCCAATGAAAGTGCATTGCGGAAATAAAGGCGCACTGCGATCCTGAGAAGGTGCACGCCAATGAAAGTGCATTGCGGAAATAAAGGCGCACTGCGATCCTGAGAAGGTGCACGCCAATGAAAGTGCATTGCGGAAATAAAGGCGCACTGCGATCCTGAGAAGGTGCACGCCAATGAAAGTGCATTGCGGAAATAAAGGCGCACTGCGATCCTGAGAAGGTGCACGCCAATGAAAGTGCATTGCGGAAATAAAGGCGCACTGCGATCCTGAGAAGGTGCACGCCAAATGAAAGTGCATTGCGGAAATAAAGGCGCACTGCGATCCTGAGAAGGTGCACGCCAATGAAAGTGCATTGCGGAAATAAAGGCGCACTGCGATCCTGAGAAGGTGCACGCCAATGAAAGTGCATTGCGGAAATAAAGGCGCACTGCGATCCTGAGAAGGTGCACGCCAATGAAAGTGCATTGCGGAAATAAAGGCGCACTGCGATCCTGAGAAGGTGCACGCCAATGAAAGTGCATTGCGGAAATAAAGGCGCACTGCGATCCTGAGAAGGTGCACGCCAATGAAAGTGCATTGCGGAAATAAAGGCGCACTGCGATCCTGAGAAGGTGCACGCCAATGAAAGTGCATTGCGGAAATAAAGGCGCACTGCGATCCTGAGAAGGTGCACGCCAATGAAAGTGCATTGCGGAAATAAAGGCGCACTGCGATCCTGAGAAGGTGCACGCCAATGAAAGTGCATTGCGGAAATAAAGGCGCACTGCGATCCTGAGAAGGTGCACGCCAATGAAAGTGCATTGCGGAAATAAAGGCGCACTGCGATCCTGAGAAGGTGCACGCCAATGAAAGTGCATTGCGGAAATAAAGGCGCACTGCGATCCTGAGAAGGTGCACGCCAATGAAAGTGCATTGCGGAAATAAAGGCGCACTGCGATCCTGAGAAGGTGCACGCCAATGAAAGTGCATTGCGGAAATAAAGGCGCACTGCGATCCTGAGAAGGTGCACGCCAATGAAAGTGCATTGCGGAAATAAAGGCGCACTGCGATCCTGAGAAGGTGCACGCCAAATGAAAGTGCATTGCGGAAATAAAGGCGCACTGCGATCCTGAGAAGGTGCACGCCAATGAAAGTGCATTGCGGAAATAAAGGCGCACTGCGATCCTGAGAAGGTGCACGCCAAATGAAAGTGCATTGCGGAAATAAAGGCGCACTGCGATCCTGAGAAGGTGCACGCCAATGAAAGTGCATTGCGGAAATAAAGGCGCACTGCGATCCTGAGAAGGTGCACGCCAAATGAAAGTGCATTGCGGAAATAAAGGCGCACTGCGATCCTGAGAAGGTGCACGCCAATGAAAGTGCATTGCGGAAATAAAGGCGCACTGCGATCCTGAGAAGGTGCACGCCAAATGAAAGTGCATTGCGGAAATAAAGGCGCACTGCGATCCTGAGAAGGTGCACGCCAATGAAAGTGCATTGCGGAAATAAAGGCGCACTGCGATCCTGAGAAGGTGCACGCCAAATGAAAGTGCATTGCGGAAATAAAGGCGCACTGCGATCCTGAGAAGGTGCACGCCAATGAAAGTGCATTGCGGAAATAAAGGCGCACTGCGATCCTGAGAAGGTGCACGCCAATGAAAGTGCATTGCGGAAATAAAGGCGCACTGCGATCCTGAGAAGGTGCACGCCAATGAAAGTGCATTGCGGAAATAAAGGCGCACTGCGATCCTGAGAAGGTGCACGCCAATGAAAGTGCATTGCGGAAATAAAGGCGCACTGCGATCCTGAGAAGGTGCACGCCAATGAAAGTGCATTGCGGAAATAAAGGCGCACTGCGATCCTGAGAAGGTGCACGCCAATGAAAGTGCATTGCGGAAATAAAGGCGCACTGCGATCCTGAGAAGGTGCACGCCAATGAAAGTGCATTGCGGAAATAAAGGCGCACTGCGATCCTGAGAAGGTGCACGCCAAATGAAAGTGCATTGCGGAAATAAAGGCGCACTGCGATCCTGAGAAGGTGCACGCCAATGAAAGTGCATTGCGGAAATAAAGGCGCACTGCGATCCTGAGAAGGTGCACGCCAATGAAAGTGCATTGCGGAAATAAAGGCGCACTGCGATCCTGAGAAGGTGCACGCCAATGAAAGTGCATTGCGGAAATAAAGGCGCACTGCGATCCTGAGAAGGTGCACGCCAATGAAAGTGCATTGCGGAAATAAAGGCGCACTGCGATCCTGAGAAGGTGCACGCCAAATGAAAGTGCATTGCGGAAATAAAGGCGCACTGCGATCCTGAGAAGGTGCACGCCAAATGAAAGTGCATTGCGGAAATAAAGGCGCACTGCGATCCTGAGAAGGTGCACGCCAAATGAAAGTGCATTGCGGAAATAAAGGCGCACTGCGATCCTGAGAAGGTGCACGCCAAATGAAAGTGCATTGCGGAAATAAAGGCGCACTGCGATCCTGAGAAGGTGCACGCCAATGAAAGTGCATTGCGGAAATAAAGGCGCACTGCGATCCTGAGAAGGTGCACGCCAATGAAAGTGCATTGCGGAAATAAAGGCGCACTGCGATCCTGAGAAGGTGCACGCCAATGAAAGTGCATTGCGGAAATAAAGGCGCACTGCGATCCTGAGAAGGTGCACGCCAATGAAAGTGCATTGCGGAAATAAAGGCGCACTGCGATCCTGAGAAGGTGCACGCCAATGAAAGTGCATTGCGGAAATAAAGGCGCACTGCGATCCTGAGAAGGTGCACGCCAATGAAAGTGCATTGCGGAAATAAAGGCGCACTGCGATCCTGAGAAGGTGCACGCCAATGAAAGTGCATTGCGGAAATAAAGGCGCACTGCGATCCTGAGAAGGTGCACGCCAAATGAAAGTGCATTGCGGAAATAAAGGCGCACTGCGATCCTGAGAAGGTGCACGCCAATGAAAGTGCATTGCGGAAATAAAGGCGCACTGCGATCCTGAGAAGGTGCACGCCAAATGAAAGTGCATTGCGGAAATAAAGGCGCACTGCGATCCTGAGAAGGTGCACGCCAAATGAAAGTGCATTGCGGAAATAAAGGCGCACTGCGATCCTGAGAAGGTGCACGCCAATGAAAGTGCATTGCGGAAATAAAGGCGCACTGCGATCCTGAGAAGGTGCACGCCAATGAAAGTGCATTGCGGAAATAAAGGCGCACTGCGATCCTGAGAAGGTGCACGCCAATGAAAGTGCATTGCGGAAATAAAGGCGCACTGCGATCCTGAGAAGGTGCACGCCAATGAAAGTGCATTGCGGAAATAAAGGCGCACTGCGATCCTGAGAAGGTGCACGCCAAATGAAAGTGCATTGCGGAAATAAAGGCGCACTGCGATCCTGAGAAGGTGCACGCCAATGAAAGTGCATTGCGGAAATAAAGGCGCACTGCGATCCTGAGAAGGTGCACGCCAAATGAAAGTGCATTGCGGAAATAAAGGCGCACTGCGATCCTGAGAAGGTGCACGCCAATGAAAGTGCATTGCGGAAATAAAGGCGCACTGCGATCCTGAGAAGGTGCACGCCAATGAAAGTGCATTGCGGAAATAAAGGCGCACTGCGATCCTGAGAAGGTGCACGCCAATGAAAGTGCATTGCGGAAATAAAGGCGCACTGCGATCCTGAGAAGGTGCACGCCAATGAAAGTGCATTGCGGAAATAAAGGCGCACTGCGATCCTGAGAAGGTGCACGCCAATGAAAGTGCATTGCGGAAATAAAGGCGCACTGCGATCCTGAGAAGGTGCACGCCAATGAAAGTGCATTGCGGAAATAAAGGCGCACTGCGATCCTGAGAAGGTGCACGCCAAATGAAAGTGCATTGCGGAAATAAAGGCGCACTGCGATCCTGAGAAGGTGCACGCCAAATGAAAGTGCATTGCGGAAATAAAGGCGCACTGCGATCCTGAGAAGGTGCACGCCAAATGAAAGTGCATTGCGGAAATAAAGGCGCACTGCGATCCTGAGAAGGTGCACGCCAATGAAAGTGCATTGCGGAAATAAAGGCGCACTGCGATCCTGAGAAGGTGCACGCCAATGAAAGTGCATTGCGGAAATAAAGGCGCACTGCGATCCTGAGAAGGTGCACGCCAATGAAAGTGCATTGCGGAAATAAAGGCGCACTGCGATCCTGAGAAGGTGCACGCCAATGAAAGTGCATTGCGGAAATAAAGGCGCACTGCGATCCTGAGAAGGTGCACGCCAATGAAAGTGCATTGCGGAAATAAAGGCGCACTGCGATCCTGAGAAGGTGCACGCCAATGAAAGTGCATTGCGGAAATAAAGGCGCACTGCGATCCTGAGAAGGTGCACGCCAAATGAAAGTGCATTGCGGAAATAAAGGCGCACTGCGATCCTGAGAAGGTGCACGCCAAATGAAAGTGCATTGCGGAAATAAAGGCGCACTGCGATCCTGAGAAGGTGCACGCCAATGAAAGTGCATTGCGGAAATAAAGGCGCACTGCGATCCTGAGAAGGTGCACGCCAATGAAAGTGCATTGCGGAAATAAAGGCGCACTGCGATCCTGAGAAGGTGCACGCCAATGAAAGTGCATTGCGGAAATAAAGGCGCACTGCGATCCTGAGAAGGTGCACGCCAATGAAAGTGCATTGCGGAAATAAAGGCGCACTGCGATCCTGAGAAGGTGCACGCCAATGAAAGTGCATTGCGGAAATAAAGGCGCACTGCGATCCTGAGAAGGTGCACGCCAATGAAAGTGCATTGCGGAAATAAAGGCGCACTGCGATCCTGAGAAGGTGCACGCCAATGAAAGTGCATTGCGGAAATAAAGGCGCACTGCGATCCTGAGAAGGTGCACGCCAATGAAAGTGCATTGCGGAAATAAAGGCGCACTGCGATCCTGAGAAGGTGCACGCCAATGAAAGTGCATTGCGGAAATAAAGGCGCACTGCGATCCTGAGAAGGTGCACGCCAATGAAAGTGCATTGCGAAATAAAGGCGCACTGCGATCCTGAGAAGGTGCACGCCAATGAAAGTGCATTGCGGAAATAAAGGCGCACTGCGATCCTGAGAAGGTGCACGCCAAATGAAAGTGCATTGCGGAAATAAAGGCGCACTGCGATCCTGAGAAGGTGCACGCCAATGAAAGTGCATTGCGGAAATAAAGGCGCACTGCGATCCTGAGAAGGTGCACGCCAATGAAAGTGCATTGCGGAAATAAAGGCGCACTGCGATCCTGAGAAGGTGCACGCCAAATGAAAGTGCATTGCGGAAATAAAGGCGCACTGCGATCCTGAGAAGGTGCACGCCAATGAAAGTGCATTGCGGAAATAAAGGCGCACTGCGATCCTGAGAAGGTGCACGCCAATGAAAGTGCATTGCGGAAATAAAGGCGCACTGCGATCCTGAGAAGGTGCACGCCAATGAAAGTGCATTGCGGAAATAAAGGCGCACTGCGATCCTGAGAAGGTGCACGCCAATGAAAGTGCATTGCGGAAATAAAGGCGCACTGCGATCCTGAGAAGGTGCACGCCAATGAAAGTGCATTGCGGAAATAAAGGCGCACTGCGATCCTGAGAAGGTGCACGCCAATGAAAGTGCATTGCGGAAATAAAGGCGCACTGCGATCCTGAGAAGGTGCACGCCAATGAAAGTGCATTGCGGAAATAAAGGCGCACTGCGATCCTGAGAAGGTGCACGCCAATGAAAGTGCATTGCGGAAATAAAGGCGCACTGCGATCCTGAGAAGGTGCACGCCAAATGAAAGTGCATTGCGGAAATAAAGGCGCACTGCGATCCTGAGAAGGTGCACGCCAATGAAAGTGCATTGCGGAAATAAAGGCGCACTGCGATCCTGAGAAGGTGCACGCCAATGAAAGTGCATTGCGGAAATAAAGGCGCACTGCGATCCTGAGAAGGTGCACGCCAAATGAAAGTGCATTGCGGAAATAAAGGCGCACTGCGATCCTGAGAAGGTGCACGCCAAATGAAAGTGCATTGCGGAAATAAAGGCGCACTGCGATCCTGAGAAGGTGCACGCCAAATGAAAGTGCATTGCGGAAATAAAGGCGCACTGCGATCCTGAGAAGGTGCACGCCAATGAAAGTGCATTGCGGAAATAAAGGCGCACTGCGATCCTGAGAAGGTGCACGCCAATGAAAGTGCATTGCGGAAATAAAGGCGCACTGCGATCCTGAGAAGGTGCACGCCAATGAAAGTGCATTGCGGAAATAAAGGCGCACTGCGATCCTGAGAAGGTGCACGCCAATGAAAGTGCATTGCGGAAATAAAGGCGCACTGCGATCCTGAGAAGGTGCACGCCAATGAAAGTGCATTGCGGAAATAAAGGCGCACTGCGATCCTGAGAAGGTGCACGCCAATGAAAGTGCATTGCGGAAATAAAGGCGCACTGCGATCCTGAGAAGGTGCACGCCAATGAAAGTGCATTGCGGAAATAAAGGCGCACTGCGATCCTGAGAAGGTGCACGCCAAATGAAAGTGCATTGCGGAAATAAAGGCGCACTGCGATCCTGAGAAGGTGCACGCCAATGAAAGTGCATTGCGGAAATAAAGGCGCACTGCGATCCTGAGAAGGTGCACGCCAATGAAAGTGCATTGCGGAAATAAAGGCGCACTGCGATCCTGAGAAGGTGCACGCCAATGAAAGTGCATTGCGGAAATAAAGGCGCACTGCGATCCTGAGAAGGTGCACGCCAATGAAAGTGCATTGCGGAAATAAAGGCGCACTGCGATCCTGAGAAGGTGCACGCCAATGAAAGTGCATTGCGGAAATAAAGGCGCACTGCGATCCTGAGAAGGTGCACGCCAATGAAAGTGCATTGCGGAAATAAAGGCGCACTGCGATCCTGAGAAGGTGCACGCCAATGAAAGTGCATTGCGGAAATAAAGGCGCACTGCGATCCTGAGAAGGTGCACGCCAATGAAAGTGCATTGCGGAAATAAAGGCGCACTGCGATCCTGAGAAGGTGCACGCCAATGAAAGTGCATTGCGGAAATAAAGGCGCACTGCGATCCTGAGAAGGTGCACGCCAATGAAAGTGCATTGCGGAAATAAAGGCGCACTGCGATCCTGAGAAGGTGCACGCCAATGAAAGTGCATTGCGGAAATAAAGGCGCACTGCGATCCTGAGAAGGTGCACGCCAATGAAAGTGCATTGCGGAAATAAAGGCGCACTGCGATCCTGAGAAGGTGCACGCCAATGAAAGTGCATTGCGGAAATAAAGGCGCACTGCGATCCTGAGAAGGTGCACGCCAATGAAAGTGCATTGCGGAAATAAAGGCGCACTGCGATCCTGAGAAGGTGCACGCCAAATGAAAGTGCATTGCGGAAATAAAGGCGCACTGCGATCCTGAGAAGGTGCACGCCAAATGAAAGTGCATTGCGGAAATAAAGGCGCACTGCGATCCTGAGAAGGTGCACGCCAATGAAAGTGCATTGCGGAAATAAAGGCGCACTGCGATCCTGAGAAGGTGCACGCCAAATGAAAGTGCATTGCGGAAATAAAGGCGCACTGCGATCCTGAGAAGGTGCACGCCAATGAAAGTGCATTGCGGAAATAAAGGCGCACTGCGATCCTGAGAAGGTGCACGCCAATGAAAGTGCATTGCGGAAATAAAGGCGCACTGCGATCCTGAGAAGGTGCACGCCAATGAAAGTGCATTGCGGAAATAAAGGCGCACTGCGATCCTGAGAAGGTGCACGCCAATGAAAGTGCATTGCGGAAATAAAGGCGCACTGCGATCCTGAGAAGGTGCACGCCAATGAAAGTGCATTGCGGAAATAAAGGCGCACTGCGATCCTGAGAAGGTGCACGCCAAATGAAAGTGCATTGCGGAAATAAAGGCGCACTGCGATCCTGAGAAGGTGCACGCCAATGAAAGTGCATTGCGGAAATAAAGGCGCACTGCGATCCTGAGAAGGTGCACGCCAATGAAAGTGCATTGCGGAAATAAAGGCGCACTGCGATCCTGAGAAGGTGCACGCCAATGAAAGTGCATTGCGGAAATAAAGGCGCACTGCGATCCTGAGAAGGTGCACGCCAATGAAAGTGCATTGCGGAAATAAAGGCGCACTGCGATCCTGAGAAGGTGCACGCCAATGAAAGTGCATTGCGGAAATAAAGGCGCACTGCGATCCTGAGAAGGTGCACGCCAATGAAAGTGCATTGCGGAAATAAAGGCGCACTGCGATCCTGAGAAGGTGCACGCCAATGAAAGTGCATTGCGGAAATAAAGGCGCACTGCGATCCTGAGAAGGTGCACGCCAATGAAAGTGCATTGCGGAAATAAAGGCGCACTGCGATCCTGAGAAGGTGCACGCCAAATGAAAGTGCATTGCGGAAATAAAGGCGCACTGCGATCCTGAGAAGGTGCACGCCAAATGAAAGTGCATTGCGGAAATAAAGGCGCACTGCGATCCTGAGAAGGTGCACGCCAATGAAAGTGCATTGCGGAAATAAAGGCGCACTGCGATCCTGAGAAGGTGCACGCCAAATGAAAGTGCATTGCGGAAATAAAGGCGCACTGCGATCCTGAGAAGGTGCACGCCAATGAAAGTGCATTGCGGAAATAAAGGCGCACTGCGATCCTGAGAAGGTGCACGCCAATGAAAGTGCATTGCGGAAATAAAGGCGCACTGCGATCCTGAGAAGGTGCACGCCAATGAAAGTGCATTGCGGAAATAAAGGCGCACTGCGATCCTGAGAAGGTGCACGCCAAATGAAAGTGCATTGCGGAAATAAAGGCGCACTGCGATCCTGAGAAGGTGCACGCCAATGAAAGTGCATTGCGGAAATAAAGGCGCACTGCGATCCTGAGAAGGTGCACGCCAATGAAAGTGCATTGCGGAAATAAAGGCGCACTGCGATCCTGAGAAGGTGCACGCCAATGAAAGTGCATTGCGGAAATAAAGGCGCACTGCGATCCTGAGAAGGTGCACGCCAATGAAAGTGCATTGCGGAAATAAAGGCGCACTGCGATCCTGAGAAGGTGCACGCCAAATGAAAGTGCATTGCGGAAATAAAGGCGCACTGCGATCCTGAGAAGGTGCACGCCAATGAAAGTGCATTGCGGAAATAAAGGCGCACTGCGATCCTGAGAAGGTGCACGCCAATGAAAGTGCATTGCGGAAATAAAGGCGCACTGCGATCCTGAGAAGGTGCACGCCAATGAAAGTGCATTGCGGAAATAAAGGCGCACTGCGATCCTGAGAAGGTGCACGCCAATGAAAGTGCATTGCGGAAATAAAGGCGCACTGCGATCCTGAGAAGGTGCACGCCAATGAAAGTGCATTGCGGAAATAAAGGCGCACTGCGATCCTGAGAAGGTGCACGCCAAATGAAAGTGCATTGCGGAAATAAAGGCGCACTGCGATCCTGAGAAGGTGCACGCCAATGAAAGTGCATTGCGGAAATAAAGGCGCACTGCGATCCTGAGAAGGTGCACGCCAATGAAAGTGCATTGCGGAAATAAAGGCGCACTGCGATCCTGAGAAGGTGCACGCCAATGAAAGTGCATTGCGAAATAAAGGCGCACTGCGATCCTGAGAAGGTGCACGCCAATGAAAGTGCATTGCGGAAATAAAGGCGCACTGCGATCCTGAGAAGGTGCACGCCAAATGAAAGTGCATTGCGGAAATAAAGGCGCACTGCGATCCTGAGAAGGTGCACGCCAATGAAAGTGCATTGCGGAAATAAAGGCGCACTGCGATCCTGAGAAGGTGCACGCCAATGAAAGTGCATTGCGGAAATAAAGGCGCACTGCGATCCTGAGAAGGTGCACGCCAATGAAAGTGCATTGCGGAAATAAAGGCGCACTGCGATCCTGAGAAGGTGCACGCCAAATGAAAGTGCATTGCGGAAATAAAGGCGCACTGCGATCCTGAGAAGGTGCACGCCAATGAAAGTGCATTGCGGAAATAAAGGCGCACTGCGATCCTGAGAAGGTGCACGCCAATGAAAGTGCATTGCGGAAATAAAGGCGCACTGCGATCCTGAGAAGGTGCACGCCAATGAAAGTGCATTGCGGAAATAAAGGCGCACTGCGATCCTGAGAAGGTGCACGCCAATGAAAGTGCATTGCGGAAATAAAGGCGCACTGCGATCCTGAGAAGGTGCACGCCAATGAAAGTGCATTGCGGAAATAAAGGCGCACTGCGATCCTGAGAAGGTGCACGCCAATGAAAGTGCATTGCGGAAATAAAGGCGCACTGCGATCCTGAGAAGGTGCACGCCAATGAAAGTGCATTGCGGAAATAAAGGCGCACTGCGATCCTGAGAAGGTGCACGCCAATGAAAGTGCATTGCGGAAATAAAGGCGCACTGCGATCCTGAGAAGGTGCACGCCAATGAAAGTGCATTGCGGAAATAAAGGCGCACTGCGATCCTGAGAAGGTGCACGCCAAATGAAAGTGCATTGCGGAAATAAAGGCGCACTGCGATCCTGAGAAGGTGCACGCCAATGAAAGTGCATTGCGGAAATAAAGGCGCACTGCGATCCTGAGAAGGTGCACGCCAATGAAAGTGCATTGCGGAAATAAAGGCGCACTGCGATCCTGAGAAGGTGCACGCCAATGAAAGTGCATTGCGGAAATAAAGGCGCACTGCGATCCTGAGAAGGTGCACGCCAATGAAAGTGCATTGCGGAAATAAAGGCGCACTGCGATCCTGAGAAGGTGCACGCCAATGAAAGTGCATTGCGGAAATAAAGGCGCACTGCGATCCTGAGAAGGTGCACGCCAATGAAAGTGCATTGCGGAAATAAAGGCGCACTGCGATCCTGAGAAGGTGCACGCCAATGAAAGTGCATTGCGGAAATAAAGGCGCACTGCGATCCTGAGAAGGTGCACGCCAATGAAAGTGCATTGCGGAAATAAAGGCGCACTGCGATCCTGAGAAGGTGCACGCCAATGAAAGTGCATTGCGGAAATAAAGGCGCACTGCGATCCTGAGAAGGTGCACGCCAATGAAAGTGCATTGCGGAAATAAAGGCGCACTGCGATCCTGAGAAGGTGCACGCCAATGAAAGTGCATTGCGGAAATAAAGGCGCACTGCGATCCTGAGAAGGTGCACGCCAATGAAAGTGCATTGCGGAAATAAAGGCGCACTGCGATCCTGAGAAGGTGCACGCCAATGAAAGTGCATTGCGGAAATAAAGGCGCACTGCGATCCTGAGAAGGTGCACGCCAATGAAAGTGCATTGCGGAAATAAAGGCGCACTGCGATCCTGAGAAGGTGCACGCCAATGAAAGTGCATTGCGGAAATAAAGGCGCACTGCGATCCTGAGAAGGTGCACGCCAAATGAAAGTGCATTGCGGAAATAAAGGCGCACTGCGATCCTGAGAAGGTGCACGCCAATGAAAGTGCATTGCGGAAATAAAGGCGCACTGCGATCCTGAGAAGGTGCACGCCAATGAAAGTGCATTGCGGAAATAAAGGCGCACTGCGATCCTGAGAAGGTGCACGCCAAATGAAAGTGCATTGCGGAAATAAAGGCGCACTGCGATCCTGAGAAGGTGCACGCCAATGAAAGTGCATTGCGGAAATAAAGGCGCACTGCGATCCTGAGAAGGTGCACGCCAATGAAAGTGCATTGCGGAAATAAAGGCGCACTGCGATCCTGAGAAGGTGCACGCCAATGAAAGTGCATTGCGGAAATAAAGGCGCACTGCGATCCTGAGAAGGTGCACGCCAATGAAAGTGCATTGCGGAAATAAAGGCGCACTGCGATCCTGAGAAGGTGCACGCCAATGAAAGTGCATTGCGGAAATAAAGGCGCACTGCGATCCTGAGAAGGTGCACGCCAATGAAAGTGCATTGCGGAAATAAAGGCGCACTGCGATCCTGAGAAGGTGCACGCCAATGAAAGTGCATTGCGGAAATAAAGGCGCACTGCGATCCTGAGAAGGTGCACGCCAATGAAAGTGCATTGCGGAAATAAAGGCGCACTGCGATCCTGAGAAGGTGCACGCCAATGAAAGTGCATTGCGGAAATAAAGGCGCACTGCGATCCTGAGAAGGTGCACGCCAATGAAAGTGCATTGCGGAAATAAAGGCGCACTGCGATCCTGAGAAGGTGCACGCCAAATGAAAGTGCATTGCGGAAATAAAGGCGCACTGCGATCCTGAGAAGGTGCACGCCAATGAAAGTGCATTGCGGAAATAAAGGCGCACTGCGATCCTGAGAAGGTGCACGCCAATGAAAGTGCATTGCGGAAATAAAGGCGCACTGCGATCCTGAGAAGGTGCACGCCAAATGAAAGTGCATTGCGGAAATAAAGGCGCACTGCGATCCTGAGAAGGTGCACGCCAATGAAAGTGCATTGCGGAAATAAAGGCGCACTGCGATCCTGAGAAGGTGCACGCCAATGAAAGTGCATTGCGGAAATAAAGGCGCACTGCGATCCTGAGAAGGTGCACGCCAATGAAAGTGCATTGCGGAAATAAAGGCGCACTGCGATCCTGAGAAGGTGCACGCCAATGAAAGTGCATTGCGGAAATAAAGGCGCACTGCGATCCTGAGAAGGTGCACGCCAATGAAAGTGCATTGCGGAAATAAAGGCGCACTGCGATCCTGAGAAGGTGCACGCCAATGAAAGTGCATTGCGGAAATAAAGGCGCACTGCGATCCTGAGAAGGTGCACGCCAATGAAAGTGCATTGCGGAAATAAAGGCGCACTGCGATCCTGAGAAGGTGCACGCCAATGAAAGTGCATTGCGGAAATAAAGGCGCACTGCGATCCTGAGAAGGTGCACGCCAATGAAAGTGCATTGCGGAAATAAAGGCGCACTGCGATCCTGAGAAGGTGCACGCCAATGAAAGTGCATTGCGGAAATAAAGGCGCACTGCGATCCTGAGAAGGTGCACGCCAATGAAAGTGCATTGCGGAAATAAAGGCGCACTGCGATCCTGAGAAGGTGCACGCCAATGAAAGTGCATTGCGGAAATAAAGGCGCACTGCGATCCTGAGAAGGTGCACGCCAATGAAAGTGCATTGCGGAAATAAAGGCGCACTGCGATCCTGAGAAGGTGCACGCCAATGAAAGTGCATTGCGGAAATAAAGGCGCACTGCGATCCTGAGAAGGTGCACGCCAATGAAAGTGCATTGCGGAAATAAAGGCGCACTGCGATCCTGAGAAGGTGCACGCCAATGAAAGTGCATTGCGGAAATAAAGGCGCACTGCGATCCTGAGAAGGTGCACGCCAATGAAAGTGCATTGCGGAAATAAAGGCGCACTGCGATCCTGAGAAGGTGCACGCCAATGAAAGTGCATTGCGGAAATAAAGGCGCACTGCGATCCTGAGAAGGTGCACGCCAATGAAAGTGCATTGCGGAAATAAAGGCGCACTGCGATCCTGAGAAGGTGCACGCCAATGAAAGTGCATTGCGGAAATAAAGGCGCACTGCGATCCTGAGAAGGTGCACGCCAAATGAAAGTGCATTGCGGAAATAAAGGCGCACTGCGATCCTGAGAAGGTGCACGCCAAATGAAAGTGCATTGCGGAAATAAAGGCGCACTGCGATCCTGAGAAGGTGCACGCCAATGAAAGTGCATTGCGGAAATAAAGGCGCACTGCGATCCTGAGAAGGTGCACGCCAATGAAAGTGCATTGCGGAAATAAAGGCGCACTGCGATCCTGAGAAGGTGCACGCCAATGAAAGTGCATTGCGGAAATAAAGGCGCACTGCGATCCTGAGAAGGTGCACGCCAATGAAAGTGCATTGCGGAAATAAAGGCGCACTGCGATCCTGAGAAGGTGCACGCCAATGAAAGTGCATTGCGGAAATAAAGGCGCACTGCGATCCTGAGAAGGTGCACGCCAATGAAAGTGCATTGCGGAAATAAAGGCGCACTGCGATCCTGAGAAGGTGCACGCCAATGAAAGTGCATTGCGGAAATAAAGGCGCACTGCGATCCTGAGAAGGTGCACGCCAATGAAAGTGCATTGCGGAAATAAAGGCGCACTGCGATCCTGAGAAGGTGCACGCCAATGAAAGTGCATTGCGGAAATAAAGGCGCACTGCGATCCTGAGAAGGTGCACGCCAATGAAAGTGCATTGCGGAAATAAAGGCGCACTGCGATCCTGAGAAGGTGCACGCCAATGAAAGTGCATTGCGGAAATAAAGGCGCACTGCGATCCTGAGAAGGTGCACGCCAATGAAAGTGCATTGCGGAAATAAAGGCGCACTGCGATCCTGAGAAGGTGCACGCCAATGAAAGTGCATTGCGGAAATAAAGGCGCACTGCGATCCTGAGAAGGTGCACGCCAAATGAAAGTGCATTGCGGAAATAAAGGCGCACTGCGATCCTGAGAAGGTGCACGCCAATGAAAGTGCATTGCGGAAATAAAGGCGCACTGCGATCCTGAGAAGGTGCACGCCAATGAAAGTGCATTGCGGAAATAAAGGCGCACTGCGATCCTGAGAAGGTGCACGCCAATGAAAGTGCATTGCGGAAATAAAGGCGCACTGCGATCCTGAGAAGGTGCACGCCAAATGAAAGTGCATTGCGGAAATAAAGGCGCACTGCGATCCTGAGAAGGTGCACGCCAATGAAAGTGCATTGCGGAAATAAAGGCGCACTGCGATCCTGAGAAGGTGCACGCCAATGAAAGTGCATTGCGGAAATAAAGGCGCACTGCGATCCTGAGAAGGTGCACGCCAATGAAAGTGCATTGCGGAAATAAAGGCGCACTGCGATCCTGAGAAGGTGCACGCCAATGAAAGTGCATTGCGGAAATAAAGGCGCACTGCGATCCTGAGAAGGTGCACGCCAATGAAAGTGCATTGCGGAAATAAAGGCGCACTGCGATCCTGAGAAGGTGCACGCCAATGAAAGTGCATTGCGGAAATAAAGGCGCACTGCGATCCTGAGAAGGTGCACGCCAATGAAAGTGCATTGCGGAAATAAAGGCGCACTGCGATCCTGAGAAGGTGCACGCCAATGAAAGTGCATTGCGGAAATAAAGGCGCACTGCGATCCTGAGAAGGTGCACGCCAATGAAAGTGCATTGCGGAAATAAAGGCGCACTGCGATCCTGAGAAGGTGCACGCCAATGAAAGTGCATTGCGGAAATAAAGGCGCACTGCGATCCTGAGAAGGTGCACGCCAATGAAAGTGCATTGCGGAAATAAAGGCGCACTGCGATCCTGAGAAGGTGCACGCCAATGAAAGTGCATTGCGGAAATAAAGGCGCACTGCGATCCTGAGAAGGTGCACGCCAATGAAAGTGCATTGCGGAAATAAAGGCGCACTGCGATCCTGAGAAGGTGCACGCCAATGAAAGTGCATTGCGGAAATAAAGGCGCACTGCGATCCTGAGAAGGTGCACGCCAATGAAAGTGCATTGCGGAAATAAAGGCGCACTGCGATCCTGAGAAGGTGCACGCCAATGAAAGTGCATTGCGGAAATAAAGGCGCACTGCGATCCTGAGAAGGTGCACGCCAAATGAAAGTGCATTGCGGAAATAAAGGCGCACTGCGATCCTGAGAAGGTGCACGCCAATGAAAGTGCATTGCGGAAATAAAGGCGCACTGCGATCCTGAGAAGGTGCACGCCAATGAAAGTGCATTGCGGAAATAAAGGCGCACTGCGATCCTGAGAAGGTGCACGCCAATGAAAGTGCATTGCGGAAATAAAGGCGCACTGCGATCCTGAGAAGGTGCACGCCAATGAAAGTGCATTGCGGAAATAAAGGCGCACTGCGATCCTGAGAAGGTGCACGCCAATGAAAGTGCATTGCGGAAATAAAGGCGCACTGCGATCCTGAGAAGGTGCACGCCAATGAAAGTGCATTGCGGAAATAAAGGCGCACTGCGATCCTGAGAAGGTGCACGCCAATGAAAGTGCATTGCGGAAATAAAGGCGCACTGCGATCCTGAGAAGGTGCACGCCAATGAAAGTGCATTGCGGAAATAAAGGCGCACTGCGATCCTGAGAAGGTGCACGCCAATGAAAGTGCATTGCGGAAATAAAGGCGCACTGCGATCCTGAGAAGGTGCACGCCAATGAAAGTGCATTGCGGAAATAAAGGCGCACTGCGATCCTGAGAAGGTGCACGCCAATGAAAGTGCATTGCGGAAATAAAGGCGCACTGCGATCCTGAGAAGGTGCACGCCAATGAAAGTGCATTGCGGAAATAAAGGCGCACTGCGATCCTGAGAAGGTGCACGCCAATGAAAGTGCATTGCGGAAATAAAGGCGCACTGCGATCCTGAGAAGGTGCACGCCAATGAAAGTGCATTGCGGAAATAAAGGCGCACTGCGATCCTGAGAAGGTGCACGCCAATGAAAGTGCATTGCGGAAATAAAGGCGCACTGCGATCCTGAGAAGGTGCACGCCAATGAAAGTGCATTGCGGAAATAAAGGCGCACTGCGATCCTGAGAAGGTGCACGCCAATGAAAGTGCATTGCGGAAATAAAGGCGCACTGCGATCCTGAGAAGGTGCACGCCAATGAAAGTGCATTGCGGAAATAAAGGCGCACTGCGATCCTGAGAAGGTGCACGCCAATGAAAGTGCATTGCGGAAATAAAGGCGCACTGCGATCCTGAGAAGGTGCACGCCAATGAAAGTGCATTGCGGAAATAAAGGCGCACTGCGATCCTGAGAAGGTGCACGCCAATGAAAGTGCATTGCGGAAATAAAGGCGCACTGCGATCCTGAGAAGGTGCACGCCAATGAAAGTGCATTGCGGAAATAAAGGCGCACTGCGATCCTGAGAAGGTGCACGCCAATGAAAGTGCATTGCGGAAATAAAGGCGCACTGCGATCCTGAGAAGGTGCACGCCAATGAAAGTGCATTGCGGAAATAAAGGCGCACTGCGATCCTGAGAAGGTGCACGCCAATGAAAGTGCATTGCGGAAATAAAGGCGCACTGCGATCCTGAGAAGGTGCACGCCAATGAAAGTGCATTGCGGAAATAAAGGCGCACTGCGATCCTGAGAAGGTGCACGCCAATGAAAGTGCATTGCGGAAATAAAGGCGCACTGCGATCCTGAGAAGGTGCACGCCAATGAAAGTGCATTGCGGAAATAAAGGCGCACTGCGATCCTGAGAAGGTGCACGCCAATGAAAGTGCATTGCGGAAATAAAGGCGCACTGCGATCCTGAGAAGGTGCACGCCAATGAAAGTGCATTGCGGAAATAAAGGCGCACTGCGATCCTGAGAAGGTGCACGCCAATGAAAGTGCATTGCGGAAATAAAGGCGCACTGCGATCCTGAGAAGGTGCACGCCAATGAAAGTGCATTGCGGAAATAAAGGCGCACTGCGATCCTGAGAAGGTGCACGCCAATGAAAGTGCATTGCGGAAATAAAGGCGCACTGCGATCCTGAGAAGGTGCACGCCAATGAAAGTGCATTGCGGAAATAAAGGCGCACTGCGATCCTGAGAAGGTGCACGCCAAATGAAAGTGCATTGCGGAAATAAAGGCGCACTGCGATCCTGAGAAGGTGCACGCCAATGAAAGTGCATTGCGGAAATAAAGGCGCACTGCGATCCTGAGAAGGTGCACGCCAATGAAAGTGCATTGCGGAAATAAAGGCGCACTGCGATCCTGAGAAGGTGCACGCCAATGAAAGTGCATTGCGGAAATAAAGGCGCACTGCGATCCTGAGAAGGTGCACGCCAATGAAAGTGCATTGCGGAAATAAAGGCGCACTGCGATCCTGAGAAGGTGCACGCCAATGAAAGTGCATTGCGGAAATAAAGGCGCACTGCGATCCTGAGAAGGTGCACGCCAATGAAAGTGCATTGCGGAAATAAAGGCGCACTGCGATCCTGAGAAGGTGCACGCCAAATGAAAGTGCATTGCGGAAATAAAGGCGCACTGCGATCCTGAGAAGGTGCACGCCAATGAAAGTGCATTGCGGAAATAAAGGCGCACTGCGATCCTGAGAAGGTGCACGCCAATGAAAGTGCATTGCGGAAATAAAGGCGCACTGCGATCCTGAGAAGGTGCACGCCAATGAAAGTGCATTGCGGAAATAAAGGCGCACTGCGATCCTGAGAAGGTGCACGCCAATGAAAGTGCATTGCGGAAATAAAGGCGCACTGCGATCCTGAGAAGGTGCACGCCAATGAAAGTGCATTGCGGAAATAAAGGCGCACTGCGATCCTGAGAAGGTGCACGCCAATGAAAGTGCATTGCGGAAATAAAGGCGCACTGCGATCCTGAGAAGGTGCACGCCAATGAAAGTGCATTGCGGAAATAAAGGCGCACTGCGATCCTGAGAAGGTGCACGCCAATGAAAGTGCATTGCGGAAATAAAGGCGCACTGCGATCCTGAGAAGGTGCACGCCAATGAAAGTGCATTGCGGAAATAAAGGCGCACTGCGATCCTGAGAAGGTGCACGCCAATGAAAGTGCATTGCGGAAATAAAGGCGCACTGCGATCCTGAGAAGGTGCACGCCAATGAAAGTGCATTGCGGAAATAAAGGCGCACTGCGATCCTGAGAAGGTGCACGCCAAATGAAAGTGCATTGCGGAAATAAAGGCGCACTGCGATCCTGAGAAGGTGCACGCCAATGAAAGTGCATTGCGGAAATAAAGGCGCACTGCGATCCTGAGAAGGTGCACGCCAATGAAAGTGCATTGCGGAAATAAAGGCGCACTGCGATCCTGAGAAGGTGCACGCCAATGAAAGTGCATTGCGGAAATAAAGGCGCACTGCGATCCTGAGAAGGTGCACGCCAATGAAAGTGCATTGCGGAAATAAAGGCGCACTGCGATCCTGAGAAGGTGCACGCCAATGAAAGTGCATTGCGGAAATAAAGGCGCACTGCGATCCTGAGAAGGTGCACGCCAATGAAAGTGCATTGCGGAAATAAAGGCGCACTGCGATCCTGAGAAGGTGCACGCCAATGAAAGTGCATTGCGGAAATAAAGGCGCACTGCGATCCTGAGAAGGTGCACGCCAATGAAAGTGCATTGCGGAAATAAAGGCGCACTGCGATCCTGAGAAGGTGCACGCCAATGAAAGTGCATTGCGGAAATAAAGGCGCACTGCGATCCTGAGAAGGTGCACGCCAATGAAAGTGCATTGCGGAAATAAAGGCGCACTGCGATCCTGAGAAGGTGCACGCCAATGAAAGTGCATTGCGGAAATAAAGGCGCACTGCGATCCTGAGAAGGTGCACGCCAATGAAAGTGCATTGCGGAAATAAAGGCGCACTGCGATCCTGAGAAGGTGCACGCCAATGAAAGTGCATTGCGGAAATAAAGGCGCACTGCGATCCTGAGAAGGTGCACGCCAATGAAAGTGCATTGCGGAAATAAAGGCGCACTGCGATCCTGAGAAGGTGCACGCCAATGAAAGTGCATTGCGGAAATAAAGGCGCACTGCGATCCTGAGAAGGTGCACGCCAATGAAAGTGCATTGCGGAAATAAAGGCGCACTGCGATCCTGAGAAGGTGCACGCCAATGAAAGTGCATTGCGGAAATAAAGGCGCACTGCGATCCTGAGAAGGTGCACGCCAATGAAAGTGCATTGCGGAAATAAAGGCGCACTGCGATCCTGAGAAGGTGCACGCCAATGAAAGTGCATTGCGGAAATAAAGGCGCACTGCGATCCTGAGAAGGTGCACGCCAATGAAAGTGCATTGCGGAAATAAAGGCGCACTGCGATCCTGAGAAGGTGCACGCCAATGAAAGTGCATTGCGGAAATAAAGGCGCACTGCGATCCTGAGAAGGTGCACGCCAATGAAAGTGCATTGCGGAAATAAAGGCGCACTGCGATCCTGAGAAGGTGCACGCCAATGAAAGTGCATTGCGGAAATAAAGGCGCACTGCGATCCTGAGAAGGTGCACGCCAATGAAAGTGCATTGCGGAAATAAAGGCGCACTGCGATCCTGAGAAGGTGCACGCCAATGAAAGTGCATTGCGGAAATAAAGGCGCACTGCGATCCTGAGAAGGTGCACGCCAATGAAAGTGCATTGCGGAAATAAAGGCGCACTGCGATCCTGAGAAGGTGCACGCCAATGAAAGTGCATTGCGGAAATAAAGGCGCACTGCGATCCTGAGAAGGTGCACGCCAATGAAAGTGCATTGCGGAAATAAAGGCGCACTGCGATCCTGAGAAGGTGCACGCCAATGAAAGTGCATTGCGGAAATAAAGGCGCACTGCGATCCTGAGAAGGTGCACGCCAATGAAAGTGCATTGCGGAAATAAAGGCGCACTGCGATCCTGAGAAGGTGCACGCCAATGAAAGTGCATTGCGGAAATAAAGGCGCACTGCGATCCTGAGAAGGTGCACGCCAATGAAAGTGCATTGCGGAAATAAAGGCGCACTGCGATCCTGAGAAGGTGCACGCCAATGAAAGTGCATTGCGGAAATAAAGGCGCACTGCGATCCTGAGAAGGTGCACGCCAATGAAAGTGCATTGCGGAAATAAAGGCGCACTGCGATCCTGAGAAGGTGCACGCCAATGAAAGTGCATTGCGGAAATAAAGGCGCACTGCGATCCTGAGAAGGTGCACGCCAATGAAAGTGCATTGCGGAAATAAAGGCGCACTGCGATCCTGAGAAGGTGCACGCCAATGAAAGTGCATTGCGGAAATAAAGGCGCACTGCGATCCTGAGAAGGTGCACGCCAATGAAAGTGCATTGCGGAAATAAAGGCGCACTGCGATCCTGAGAAGGTGCACGCCAATGAAAGTGCATTGCGGAAATAAAGGCGCACTGCGATCCTGAGAAGGTGCACGCCAATGAAAGTGCATTGCGGAAATAAAGGCGCACTGCGATCCTGAGAAGGTGCACGCCAATGAAAGTGCATTGCGGAAATAAAGGCGCACTGCGATCCTGAGAAGGTGCACGCCAATGAAAGTGCATTGCGGAAATAAAGGCGCACTGCGATCCTGAGAAGGTGCACGCCAATGAAAGTGCATTGCGGAAATAAAGGCGCACTGCGATCCTGAGAAGGTGCACGCCAATGAAAGTGCATTGCGGAAATAAAGGCGCACTGCGATCCTGAGAAGGTGCACGCCAATGAAAGTGCATTGCGGAAATAAAGGCGCACTGCGATCCTGAGAAGGTGCACGCCAATGAAAGTGCATTGCGGAAATAAAGGCGCACTGCGATCCTGAGAAGGTGCACGCCAATGAAAGTGCATTGCGGAAATAAAGGCGCACTGCGATCCTGAGAAGGTGCACGCCAATGAAAGTGCATTGCGGAAATAAAGGCGCACTGCGATCCTGAGAAGGTGCACGCCAATGAAAGTGCATTGCGGAAATAAAGGCGCACTGCGATCCTGAGAAGGTGCACGCCAATGAAAGTGCATTGCGGAAATAAAGGCGCACTGCGATCCTGAGAAGGTGCACGCCAATGAAAGTGCATTGCGGAAATAAAGGCGCACTGCGATCCTGAGAAGGTGCACGCCAATGAAAGTGCATTGCGGAAATAAAGGCGCACTGCGATCCTGAGAAGGTGCACGCCAATGAAAGTGCATTGCGGAAATAAAGGCGCACTGCGATCCTGAGAAGGTGCACGCCAATGAAAGTGCATTGCGGAAATAAAGGCGCACTGCGATCCTGAGAAGGTGCACGCCAATGAAAGTGCATTGCGGAAATAAAGGCGCACTGCGATCCTGAGAAGGTGCACGCCAATGAAAGTGCATTGCGGAAATAAAGGCGCACTGCGATCCTGAGAAGGTGCACGCCAATGAAAGTGCATTGCGGAAATAAAGGCGCACTGCGATCCTGAGAAGGTGCACGCCAATGAAAGTGCATTGCGGAAATAAAGGCGCACTGCGATCCTGAGAAGGTGCACGCCAATGAAAGTGCATTGCGGAAATAAAGGCGCACTGCGATCCTGAGAAGGTGCACGCCAATGAAAGTGCATTGCGGAAATAAAGGCGCACTGCGATCCTGAGAAGGTGCACGCCAATGAAAGTGCATTGCGGAAATAAAGGCGCACTGCGATCCTGAGAAGGTGCACGCCAATGAAAGTGCATTGCGGAAATAAAGGCGCACTGCGATCCTGAGAAGGTGCACGCCAATGAAAGTGCATTGCGGAAATAAAGGCGCACTGCGATCCTGAGAAGGTGCACGCCAATGAAAGTGCATTGCGGAAATAAAGGCGCACTGCGATCCTGAGAAGGTGCACGCCAATGAAAGTGCATTGCGGAAATAAAGGCGCACTGCGATCCTGAGAAGGTGCACGCCAATGAAAGTGCATTGCGGAAATAAAGGCGCACTGCGATCCTGAGAAGGTGCACGCCAATGAAAGTGCATTGCGGAAATAAAGGCGCACTGCGATCCTGAGAAGGTGCACGCCAATGAAAGTGCATTGCGGAAATAAAGGCGCACTGCGATCCTGAGAAGGTGCACGCCAATGAAAGTGCATTGCGGAAATAAAGGCGCACTGCGATCCTGAGAAGGTGCACGCCAATGAAAGTGCATTGCGGAAATAAAGGCGCACTGCGATCCTGAGAAGGTGCACGCCAATGAAAGTGCATTGCGGAAATAAAGGCGCACTGCGATCCTGAGAAGGTGCACGCCAATGAAAGTGCATTGCGGAAATAAAGGCGCACTGCGATCCTGAGAAGGTGCACGCCAATGAAAGTGCATTGCGGAAATAAAGGCGCACTGCGATCCTGAGAAGGTGCACGCCAATGAAAGTGCATTGCGGAAATAAAGGCGCACTGCGATCCTGAGAAGGTGCACGCCAATGAAAGTGCATTGCGGAAATAAAGGCGCACTGCGATCCTGAGAAGGTGCACGCCAATGAAAGTGCATTGCGGAAATAAAGGCGCACTGCGATCCTGAGAAGGTGCACGCCAATGAAAGTGCATTGCGGAAATAAAGGCGCACTGCGATCCTGAGAAGGTGCACGCCAATGAAAGTGCATTGCGGAAATAAAGGCGCACTGCGATCCTGAGAAGGTGCACGCCAATGAAAGTGCATTGCGGAAATAAAGGCGCACTGCGATCCTGAGAAGGTGCACGCCAATGAAAGTGCATTGCGGAAATAAAGGCGCACTGCGATCCTGAGAAGGTGCACGCCAATGAAAGTGCATTGCGGAAATAAAGGCGCACTGCGATCCTGAGAAGGTGCACGCCAATGAAAGTGCATTGCGGAAATAAAGGCGCACTGCGATCCTGAGAAGGTGCACGCCAATGAAAGTGCATTGCGGAAATAAAGGCGCACTGCGATCCTGAGAAGGTGCACGCCAATGAAAGTGCATTGCGGAAATAAAGGCGCACTGCGATCCTGAGAAGGTGCACGCCAATGAAAGTGCATTGCGGAAATAAAGGCGCACTGCGATCCTGAGAAGGTGCACGCCAATGAAAGTGCATTGCGGAAATAAAGGCGCACTGCGATCCTGAGAAGGTGCACGCCAATGAAAGTGCATTGCGGAAATAAAGGCGCACTGCGATCCTGAGAAGGTGCACGCCAATGAAAGTGCATTGCGGAAATAAAGGCGCACTGCGATCCTGAGAAGGTGCACGCCAATGAAAGTGCATTGCGGAAATAAAGGCGCACTGCGATCCTGAGAAGGTGCACGCCAATGAAAGTGCATTGCGGAAATAAAGGCGCACTGCGATCCTGAGAAGGTGCACGCCAATGAAAGTGCATTGCGGAAATAAAGGCGCACTGCGATCCTGAGAAGGTGCACGCCAATGAAAGTGCATTGCGGAAATAAAGGCGCACTGCGATCCTGAGAAGGTGCACGCCAATGAAAGTGCATTGCGGAAATAAAGGCGCACTGCGATCCTGAGAAGGTGCACGCCAATGAAAGTGCATTGCGGAAATAAAGGCGCACTGCGATCCTGAGAAGGTGCACGCCAATGAAAGTGCATTGCGGAAATAAAGGCGCACTGCGATCCTGAGAAGGTGCACGCCAATGAAAGTGCATTGCGGAAATAAAGGCGCACTGCGATCCTGAGAAGGTGCACGCCAATGAAAGTGCATTGCGGAAATAAAGGCGCACTGCGATCCTGAGAAGGTGCACGCCAATGAAAGTGCATTGCGGAAATAAAGGCGCACTGCGATCCTGAGAAGGTGCACGCCAATGAAAGTGCATTGCGGAAATAAAGGCGCACTGCGATCCTGAGAAGGTGCACGCCAATGAAAGTGCATTGCGGAAATAAAGGCGCACTGCGATCCTGAGAAGGTGCACGCCAATGAAAGTGCATTGCGGAAATAAAGGCGCACTGCGATCCTGAGAAGGTGCACGCCAATGAAAGTGCATTGCGGAAATAAAGGCGCACTGCGATCCTGAGAAGGTGCACGCCAATG
The DNA here is from genome assembly GCF_007655135.1 of Punica granatum. NCBI lineage: Eukaryota > Viridiplantae > Streptophyta > Magnoliopsida > Myrtales > Lythraceae > Punica > Punica granatum. The sequence goes on along the minus strand of NW_022204389.1, from coordinate 77,986 downwards.
AAAGTGCATTGCGGAAATAAAGGCGCACTGCGATCCTGAGAAGGTGCACGCCAATGAAAGTGCATTGCGGAAATAAAGGCGCACTGCGATCCTGAGAAGGTGCACGCCAATGAAAGTGCATTGCGGAAATAAAGGCGCACTGCGATCCTGAGAAGGTGCACGCCAATGAAAGTGCATTGCGGAAATAAAGGCGCACTGCGATCCTGAGAAGGTGCACGCCAATGAAAGTGCATTGCGGAAATAAAGGCGCACTGCGATCCTGAGAAGGTGCACGCCAATGAAAGTGCATTGCGGAAATAAAGGCGCACTGCGATCCTGAGAAGGTGCACGCCAATGAAAGTGCATTGCGGAAATAAAGGCGCACTGCGATCCTGAGAAGGTGCACGCCAAATGAAAGTGCATTGCGGAAATAAAGGCGCACTGCGATCCTGAGAAGGTGCACGCCAATGAAAGTGCATTGCGGAAATAAAGGCGCACTGCGATCCTGAGAAGGTGCACGCCAATGAAAGTGCATTGCGGAAATAAAGGCGCACTGCGATCCTGAGAAGGTGCACGCCAATGAAAGTGCATTGCGGAAATAAAGGCGCACTGCGATCCTGAGAAGGTGCACGCCAATGAAAGTGCATTGCGGAAATAAAGGCGCACTGCGATCCTGAGAAGGTGCACGCCAATGAAAGTGCATTGCGGAAATAAAGGCGCACTGCGATCCTGAGAAGGTGCACGCCAATGAAAGTGCATTGCGGAAATAAAGGCGCACTGCGATCCTGAGAAGGTGCACGCCAATGAAAGTGCATTGCGGAAATAAAGGCGCACTGCGATCCTGAGAAGGTGCACGCCAATGAAAGTGCATTGCGGAAATAAAGGCGCACTGCGATCCTGAGAAGGTGCACGCCAATGAAAGTGCATTGCGGAAATAAAGGCGCACTGCGATCCTGAGAAGGTGCACGCCAATGAAAGTGCATTGCGGAAATAAAGGCGCACTGCGATCCTGAGAAGGTGCACGCCAATGAAAGTGCATTGCGGAAATAAAGGCGCACTGCGATCCTGAGAAGGTGCACGCCAATGAAAGTGCATTGCGGAAATAAAGGCGCACTGCGATCCTGAGAAGGTGCACGCCAATGAAAGTGCATTGCGGAAATAAAGGCGCACTGCGATCCTGAGAAGGTGCACGCCAATGAAAGTGCATTGCGGAAATAAAGGCGCACTGCGATCCTGAGAAGGTGCACGCCAATGAAAGTGCATTGCGGAAATAAAGGCGCACTGCGATCCTGAGAAGGTGCACGCCAATGAAAGTGCATTGCGGAAATAAAGGCGCACTGCGATCCTGAGAAGGTGCACGCCAATGAAAGTGCATTGCGGAAATAAAGGCGCACTGCGATCCTGAGAAGGTGCACGCCAATGAAAGTGCATTGCGGAAATAAAGGCGCACTGCGATCCTGAGAAGGTGCACGCCAATGAAAGTGCATTGCGGAAATAAAGGCGCACTGCGATCCTGAGAAGGTGCACGCCAATGAAAGTGCATTGCGGAAATAAAGGCGCACTGCGATCCTGAGAAGGTGCACGCCAATGAAAGTGCATTGCGGAAATAAAGGCGCACTGCGATCCTGAGAAGGTGCACGCCAATGAAAGTGCATTGCGGAAATAAAGGCGCACTGCGATCCTGAGAAGGTGCACGCCAATGAAAGTGCATTGCGGAAATAAAGGCGCACTGCGATCCTGAGAAGGTGCACGCCAATGAAAGTGCATTGCGGAAATAAAGGCGCACTGCGATCCTGAGAAGGTGCACGCCAATGAAAGTGCATTGCGGAAATAAAGGCGCACTGCGATCCTGAGAAGGTGCACGCCAATGAAAGTGCATTGCGGAAATAAAGGCGCACTGCGATCCTGAGAAGGTGCACGCCAATGAAAGTGCATTGCGGAAATAAAGGCGCACTGCGATCCTGAGAAGGTGCACGCCAATGAAAGTGCATTGCGGAAATAAAGGCGCACTGCGATCCTGAGAAGGTGCACGCCAATGAAAGTGCATTGCGGAAATAAAGGCGCACTGCGATCCTGAGAAGGTGCACGCCAATGAAAGTGCATTGCGGAAATAAAGGCGCACTGCGATCCTGAGAAGGTGCACGCCAATGAAAGTGCATTGCGGAAATAAAGGCGCACTGCGATCCTGAGAAGGTGCACGCCAATGAAAGTGCATTGCGGAAATAAAGGCGCACTGCGATCCTGAGAAGGTGCACGCCAATGAAAGTGCATTGCGGAAATAAAGGCGCACTGCGATCCTGAGAAGGTGCACGCCAATGAAAGTGCATTGCGGAAATAAAGGCGCACTGCGATCCTGAGAAGGTGCACGCCAATGAAAGTGCATTGCGGAAATAAAGGCGCACTGCGATCCTGAGAAGGTGCACGCCAATGAAAGTGCATTGCGGAAATAAAGGCGCACTGCGATCCTGAGAAGGTGCACGCCAATGAAAGTGCATTGCGGAAATAAAGGCGCACTGCGATCCTGAGAAGGTGCACGCCAATGAAAGTGCATTGCGGAAATAAAGGCGCACTGCGATCCTGAGAAGGTGCACGCCAATGAAAGTGCATTGCGGAAATAAAGGCGCACTGCGATCCTGAGAAGGTGCACGCCAAATGAAAGTGCATTGCGGAAATAAAGGCGCACTGCGATCCTGAGAAGGTGCACGCCAATGAAAGTGCATTGCGGAAATAAAGGCGCACTGCGATCCTGAGAAGGTGCACGCCAATGAAAGTGCATTGCGGAAATAAAGGCGCACTGCGATCCTGAGAAGGTGCACGCCAATGAAAGTGCATTGCGGAAATAAAGGCGCACTGCGATCCTGAGAAGGTGCACGCCAATGAAAGTGCATTGCGGAAATAAAGGCGCACTGCGATCCTGAGAAGGTGCACGCCAATGAAAGTGCATTGCGGAAATAAAGGCGCACTGCGATCCTGAGAAGGTGCACGCCAATGAAAGTGCATTGCGGAAATAAAGGCGCACTGCGATCCTGAGAAGGTGCACGCCAATGAAAGTGCATTGCGGAAATAAAGGCGCACTGCGATCCTGAGAAGGTGCACGCCAATGAAAGTGCATTGCGGAAATAAAGGCGCACTGCGATCCTGAGAAGGTGCACGCCAATGAAAGTGCATTGCGGAAATAAAGGCGCACTGCGATCCTGAGAAGGTGCACGCCAATGAAAGTGCATTGCGGAAATAAAGGCGCACTGCGATCCTGAGAAGGTGCACGCCAATGAAAGTGCATTGCGGAAATAAAGGCGCACTGCGATCCTGAGAAGGTGCACGCCAATGAAAGTGCATTGCGGAAATAAAGGCGCACTGCGATCCTGAGAAGGTGCACGCCAATGAAAGTGCATTGCGGAAATAAAGGCGCACTGCGATCCTGAGAAGGTGCACGCCAATGAAAGTGCATTGCGGAAATAAAGGCGCACTGCGATCCTGAGAAGGTGCACGCCAATGAAAGTGCATTGCGGAAATAAAGGCGCACTGCGATCCTGAGAAGGTGCACGCCAATGAAAGTGCATTGCGGAAATAAAGGCGCACTGCGATCCTGAGAAGGTGCACGCCAATGAAAGTGCATTGCGGAAATAAAGGCGCACTGCGATCCTGAGAAGGTGCACGCCAATGAAAGTGCATTGCGGAAATAAAGGCGCACTGCGATCCTGAGAAGGTGCACGCCAATGAAAGTGCATTGCGGAAATAAAGGCGCACTGCGATCCTGAGAAGGTGCACGCCAATGAAAGTGCATTGCGGAAATAAAGGCGCACTGCGATCCTGAGAAGGTGCACGCCAATGAAAGTGCATTGCGGAAATAAAGGCGCACTGCGATCCTGAGAAGGTGCACGCCAATGAAAGTGCATTGCGGAAATAAAGGCGCACTGCGATCCTGAGAAGGTGCACGCCAATGAAAGTGCATTGCGGAAATAAAGGCGCACTGCGATCCTGAGAAGGTGCACGCCAATGAAAGTGCATTGCGGAAATAAAGGCGCACTGCGATCCTGAGAAGGTGCACGCCAATGAAAGTGCATTGCGGAAATAAAGGCGCACTGCGATCCTGAGAAGGTGCACGCCAATGAAAGTGCATTGCGGAAATAAAGGCGCACTGCGATCCTGAGAAGGTGCACGCCAATGAAAGTGCATTGCGGAAATAAAGGCGCACTGCGATCCTGAGAAGGTGCACGCCAATGAAAGTGCATTGCGGAAATAAAGGCGCACTGCGATCCTGAGAAGGTGCACGCCAATGAAAGTGCATTGCGGAAATAAAGGCGCACTGCGATCCTGAGAAGGTGCACGCCAATGAAAGTGCATTGCGGAAATAAAGGCGCACTGCGATCCTGAGAAGGTGCACGCCAATGAAAGTGCATTGCGGAAATAAAGGCGCACTGCGATCCTGAGAAGGTGCACGCCAATGAAAGTGCATTGCGGAAATAAAGGCGCACTGCGATCCTGAGAAGGTGCACGCCAATGAAAGTGCATTGCGGAAATAAAGGCGCACTGCGATCCTGAGAAGGTGCACGCCAATGAAAGTGCATTGCGGAAATAAAGGCGCACTGCGATCCTGAGAAGGTGCACGCCAATGAAAGTGCATTGCGGAAATAAAGGCGCACTGCGATCCTGAGAAGGTGCACGCCAATGAAAGTGCATTGCGGAAATAAAGGCGCACTGCGATCCTGAGAAGGTGCACGCCAAATGAAAGTGCATTGCGGAAATAAAGGCGCACTGCGATCCTGAGAAGGTGCACGCCAATGAAAGTGCATTGCGGAAATAAAGGCGCACTGCGATCCTGAGAAGGTGCACGCCAATGAAAGTGCATTGCGGAAATAAAGGCGCACTGCGATCCTGAGAAGGTGCACGCCAATGAAAGTGCATTGCGGAAATAAAGGCGCACTGCGATCCTGAGAAGGTGCACGCCAATGAAAGTGCATTGCGGAAATAAAGGCGCACTGCGATCCTGAGAAGGTGCACGCCAATGAAAGTGCATTGCGGAAATAAAGGCGCACTGCGATCCTGAGAAGGTGCACGCCAATGAAAGTGCATTGCGGAAATAAAGGCGCACTGCGATCCTGAGAAGGTGCACGCCAATGAAAGTGCATTGCGGAAATAAAGGCGCACTGCGATCCTGAGAAGGTGCACGCCAATGAAAGTGCATTGCGGAAATAAAGGCGCACTGCGATCCTGAGAAGGTGCACGCCAAATGAAAGTGCATTGCGGAAATAAAGGCGCACTGCGATCCTGAGAAGGTGCACGCCAAATGAAAGTGCATTGCGGAAATAAAGGCGCACTGCGATCCTGAGAAGGTGCACGCCAATGAAAGTGCATTGCGGAAATAAAGGCGCACTGCGATCCTGAGAAGGTGCACGCCAATGAAAGTGCATTGCGGAAATAAAGGCGCACTGCGATCCTGAGAAGGTGCACGCCAATGAAAGTGCATTGCGGAAATAAAGGCGCACTGCGATCCTGAGAAGGTGCACGCCAATGAAAGTGCATTGCGGAAATAAAGGCGCACTGCGATCCTGAGAAGGTGCACGCCAATGAAAGTGCATTGCGGAAATAAAGGCGCACTGCGATCCTGAGAAGGTGCACGCCAAATGAAAGTGCATTGCGGAAATAAAGGCGCACTGCGATCCTGAGAAGGTGCACGCCAATGAAAGTGCATTGCGGAAATAAAGGCGCACTGCGATCCTGAGAAGGTGCACGCCAATGAAAGTGCATTGCGGAAATAAAGGCGCACTGCGATCCTGAGAAGGTGCACGCCAATGAAAGTGCATTGCGGAAATAAAGGCGCACTGCGATCCTGAGAAGGTGCACGCCAATGAAAGTGCATTGCGGAAATAAAGGCGCACTGCGATCCTGAGAAGGTGCACGCCAATGAAAGTGCATTGCGGAAATAAAGGCGCACTGCGATCCTGAGAAGGTGCACGCCAATGAAAGTGCATTGCGGAAATAAAGGCGCACTGCGATCCTGAGAAGGTGCACGCCAATGAAAGTGCATTGCGGAAATAAAGGCGCACTGCGATCCTGAGAAGGTGCACGCCAATGAAAGTGCATTGCGGAAATAAAGGCGCACTGCGATCCTGAGAAGGTGCACGCCAATGAAAGTGCATTGCGGAAATAAAGGCGCACTGCGATCCTGAGAAGGTGCACGCCAATGAAAGTGCATTGCGGAAATAAAGGCGCACTGCGATCCTGAGAAGGTGCACGCCAATGAAAGTGCATTGCGGAAATAAAGGCGCACTGCGATCCTGAGAAGGTGCACGCCAATGAAAGTGCATTGCGGAAATAAAGGCGCACTGCGATCCTGAGAAGGTGCACGCCAATGAAAGTGCATTGCGGAAATAAAGGCGCACTGCGATCCTGAGAAGGTGCACGCCAATGAAAGTGCATTGCGGAAATAAAGGCGCACTGCGATCCTGAGAAGGTGCACGCCAATGAAAGTGCATTGCGGAAATAAAGGCGCACTGCGATCCTGAGAAGGTGCACGCCAATGAAAGTGCATTGCGGAAATAAAGGCGCACTGCGATCCTGAGAAGGTGCACGCCAATGAAAGTGCATTGCGGAAATAAAGGCGCACTGCGATCCTGAGAAGGTGCACGCCAATGAAAGTGCATTGCGGAAATAAAGGCGCACTGCGATCCTGAGAAGGTGCACGCCAATGAAAGTGCATTGCGGAAATAAAGGCGCACTGCGATCCTGAGAAGGTGCACGCCAATGAAAGTGCATTGCGGAAATAAAGGCGCACTGCGATCCTGAGAAGGTGCACGCCAAATGAAAGTGCATTGCATAAAGGCGCACTGCGATCCGGAAATAAAGGCGCACTGCGATCCTGAGAAGGTGCACGCCAATGAAAGTGCATTGCGGAAATAAAGGCGCACTGCGATCCTGAGAAGGTGCACGCCAATGAAAGTGCATTGCGGAAATAAAGGCGCACTGCGATCCTGAGAAGGTGCACGCCAATGAAAGTGCATTGCGGAAATAAAGGCGCACTGCGATCCTGAGAAGGTGCACGCCAATGAAAGTGCATTGCGGAAATAAAGGCGCACTGCGATCCTGAGAAGGTGCACGCCAATGAAAGTGCATTGCGGAAATAAAGGCGCACTGCGATCCTGAGAAGGTGCACGCCAATGAAAGTGCATTGCGGAAATAAAGGCGCACTGCGATCCTGAGAAGGTGCACGCCAATGAAAGTGCATTGCGGAAATAAAGGCGCACTGCGATCCTGAGAAGGTGCACGCCAATGAAAGTGCATTGCGGAAATAAAGGCGCACTGCGATCCTGAGAAGGTGCACGCCAAATGAAAGTGCATTGCGGAAATAAAGGCGCACTGCGATCCTGAGAAGGTGCACGCCAATGAAAGTGCATTGCGGAAATAAAGGCGCACTGCGATCCTGAGAAGGTGCACGCCAATGAAAGTGCATTGCGGAAATAAAGGCGCACTGCGATCCTGAGAAGGTGCACGCCAATGAAAGTGCATTGCGGAAATAAAGGCGCACTGCGATCCTGAGAAGGTGCACGCCAATGAAAGTGCATTGCGGAAATAAAGGCGCACTGCGATCCTGAGAAGGTGCACGCCAATGAAAGTGCATTGCGGAAATAAAGGCGCACTGCGATCCTGAGAAGGTGCACGCCAATGAAAGTGCATTGCGGAAATAAAGGCGCACTGCGATCCTGAGAAGGTGCACGCCAATGAAAGTGCATTGCGGAAATAAAGGCGCACTGCGATCCTGAGAAGGTGCACGCCAATGAAAGTGCATTGCGGAAATAAAGGCGCACTGCGATCCTGAGAAGGTGCACGCCAAATGAAAGTGCATTGCGGAAATAAAGGCGCACTGCGATCCTGAGAAGGTGCACGCCAATGAAAGTGCATTGCGGAAATAAAGGCGCACTGCGATCCTGAGAAGGTGCACGCCAATGAAAGTGCATTGCGGAAATAAAGGCGCACTGCGATCCTGAGAAGGTGCACGCCAATGAAAGTGCATTGCGGAAATAAAGGCGCACTGCGATCCTGAGAAGGTGCACGCCAATGAAAGTGCATTGCGGAAATAAAGGCGCACTGCGATCCTGAGAAGGTGCACGCCAATGAAAGTGCATTGCGGAAATAAAGGCGCACTGCGATCCTGAGAAGGTGCACGCCAAATGAAAGTGCATTGCGGAAATAAAGGCGCACTGCGATCCTGAGAAGGTGCACGCCAATGAAAGTGCATTGCGGAAATAAAGGCGCACTGCGATCCTGAGAAGGTGCACGCCAATGAAAGTGCATTGCGGAAATAAAGGCGCACTGCGATCCTGAGAAGGTGCACGCCAATGAAAGTGCATTGCGGAAATAAAGGCGCACTGCGATCCTGAGAAGGTGCACGCCAATGAAAGTGCATTGCGGAAATAAAGGCGCACTGCGATCCTGAGAAGGTGCACGCCAATGAAAGTGCATTGCGGAAATAAAGGCGCACTGCGATCCTGAGAAGGTGCACGCCAATGAAAGTGCATTGCGGAAATAAAGGCGCACTGCGATCCTGAGAAGGTGCACGCCAATGAAAGTGCATTGCGGAAATAAAGGCGCACTGCGATCCTGAGAAGGTGCACGCCAATGAAAGTGCATTGCGGAAATAAAGGCGCACTGCGATCCTGAGAAGGTGCACGCCAATGAAAGTGCATTGCGGAAATAAAGGCGCACTGCGATCCTGAGAAGGTGCACGCCAATGAAAGTGCATTGCGGAAATAAAGGCGCACTGCGATCCTGAGAAGGTGCACGCCAATGAAAGTGCATTGCGGAAATAAAGGCGCACTGCGATCCTGAGAAGGTGCACGCCAATGAAAGTGCATTGCGGAAATAAAGGCGCACTGCGATCCTGAGAAGGTGCACGCCAATGAAAGTGCATTGCGGAAATAAAGGCGCACTGCGATCCTGAGAAGGTGCACGCCAATGAAAGTGCATTGCGGAAATAAAGGCGCACTGCGATCCTGAGAAGGTGCACGCCAATGAAAGTGCATTGCGGAAATAAAGGCGCACTGCGATCCTGAGAAGGTGCACGCCAATGAAAGTGCATTGCGGAAATAAAGGCGCACTGCGATCCTGAGAAGGTGCACGCCAAATGAAAGTGCATTGCGGAAATAAAGGCGCACTGCGATCCTGAGAAGGTGCACGCCAATGAAAGTGCATTGCGGAAATAAAGGCGCACTGCGATCCTGAGAAGGTGCACGCCAATGAAAGTGCATTGCGGAAATAAAGGCGCACTGCGATCCTGAGAAGGTGCACGCCAATGAAAGTGCATTGCGGAAATAAAGGCGCACTGCGATCCTGAGAAGGTGCACGCCAATGAAAGTGCATTGCGGAAATAAAGGCGCACTGCGATCCTGAGAAGGTGCACGCCAATGAAAGTGCATTGCGGAAATAAAGGCGCACTGCGATCCTGAGAAGGTGCACGCCAATGAAAGTGCATTGCGGAAATAAAGGCGCACTGCGATCCTGAGAAGGTGCACGCCAATGAAAGTGCATTGCGGAAATAAAGGCGCACTGCGATCCTGAGAAGGTGCACGCCAATGAAAGTGCATTGCGGAAATAAAGGCGCACTGCGATCCTGAGAAGGTGCACGCCAATGAAAGTGCATTGCGGAAATAAAGGCGCACTGCGATCCTGAGAAGGTGCACGCCAATGAAAGTGCATTGCGGAAATAAAGGCGCACTGCGATCCTGAGAAGGTGCACGCCAATGAAAGTGCATTGCGGAAATAAAGGCGCACTGCGATCCTGAGAAGGTGCACGCCAATGAAAGTGCATTGCGGAAATAAAGGCGCACTGCGATCCTGAGAAGGTGCACGCCAATGAAAGTGCATTGCGGAAATAAAGGCGCACTGCGATCCTGAGAAGGTGCACGCCAATGAAAGTGCATTGCGGAAATAAAGGCGCACTGCGATCCTGAGAAGGTGCACGCCAATGAAAGTGCATTGCGGAAATAAAGGCGCACTGCGATCCTGAGAAGGTGCACGCCAATGAAAGTGCATTGCGGAAATAAAGGCGCACTGCGATCCTGAGAAGGTGCACGCCAAATGAAAGTGCATTGCGGAAATAAAGGCGCACTGCGATCCTGAGAAGGTGCACGCCAATGAAAGTGCATTGCGGAAATAAAGGCGCACTGCGATCCTGAGAAGGTGCACGCCAATGAAAGTGCATTGCGGAAATAAAGGCGCACTGCGATCCTGAGAAGGTGCACGCCAATGAAAGTGCATTGCGGAAATAAAGGCGCACTGCGATCCTGAGAAGGTGCACGCCAATGAAAGTGCATTGCGGAAATAAAGGCGCACTGCGATCCTGAGAAGGTGCACGCCAATGAAAGTGCATTGCGGAAATAAAGGCGCACTGCGATCCTGAGAAGGTGCACGCCAATGAAAGTGCATTGCGGAAATAAAGGCGCACTGCGATCCTGAGAAGGTGCACGCCAATGAAAGTGCATTGCGGAAATAAAGGCGCACTGCGATCCTGAGAAGGTGCACGCCAATGAAAGTGCATTGCGGAAATAAAGGCGCACTGCGATCCTGAGAAGGTGCACGCCAATGAAAGTGCATTGCGGAAATAAAGGCGCACTGCGATCCTGAGAAGGTGCACGCCAATGAAAGTGCATTGCGGAAATAAAGGCGCACTGCGATCCTGAGAAGGTGCACGCCAATGAAAGTGCATTGCGGAAATAAAGGCGCACTGCGATCCTGAGAAGGTGCACGCCAATGAAAGTGCATTGCGGAAATAAAGGCGCACTGCGATCCTGAGAAGGTGCACGCCAATGAAAGTGCATTGCGGAAATAAAGGCGCACTGCGATCCTGAGAAGGTGCACGCCAAATGAAAGTGCATTGCGGAAATAAAGGCGCACTGCGATCCTGAGAAGGTGCACGCCAATGAAAGTGCATTGCGGAAATAAAGGCGCACTGCGATCCTGAGAAGGTGCACGCCAATGAAAGTGCATTGCGGAAATAAAGGCGCACTGCGATCCTGAGAAGGTGCACGCCAATGAAAGTGCATTGCGGAAATAAAGGCGCACTGCGATCCTGAGAAGGTGCACGCCAATGAAAGTGCATTGCGGAAATAAAGGCGCACTGCGATCCTGAGAAGGTGCACGCCAAATGAAAGTGCATTGCGGAAATAAAGGCGCACTGCGATCCTGAGAAGGTGCACGCCAAATGAAAGTGCATTGCGGAAATAAAGGCGCACTGCGATCCTGAGAAGGTGCACGCCAATGAAAGTGCATTGCGGAAATAAAGGCGCACTGCGATCCTGAGAAGGTGCACGCCAATGAAAGTGCATTGCGGAAATAAAGGCGCACTGCGATCCTGAGAAGGTGCACGCCAATGAAAGTGCATTGCGGAAATAAAGGCGCACTGCGATCCTGAGAAGGTGCACGCCAATGAAAGTGCATTGCGGAAATAAAGGCGCACTGCGATCCTGAGAAGGTGCACGCCAATGAAAGTGCATTGCGGAAATAAAGGCGCACTGCGATCCTGAGAAGGTGCACGCCAATGAAAGTGCATTGCGGAAATAAAGGCGCACTGCGATCCTGAGAAGGTGCACGCCAATGAAAGTGCATTGCGGAAATAAAGGCGCACTGCGATCCTGAGAAGGTGCACGCCAATGAAAGTGCATTGCGGAAATAAAGGCGCACTGCGATCCTGAGAAGGTGCACGCCAATGAAAGTGCATTGCGGAAATAAAGGCGCACTGCGATCCTGAGAAGGTGCACGCCAATGAAAGTGCATTGCGGAAATAAAGGCGCACTGCGATCCTGAGAAGGTGCACGCCAATGAAAGTGCATTGCGGAAATAAAGGCGCACTGCGATCCTGAGAAGGTGCACGCCAAATGAAAGTGCATTGCGGAAATAAAGGCGCACTGCGATCCTGAGAAGGTGCACGCCAATGAAAGTGCATTGCGGAAATAAAGGCGCACTGCGATCCTGAGAAGGTGCACGCCAATGAAAGTGCATTGCGGAAATAAAGGCGCACTGCGATCCTGAGAAGGTGCACGCCAATGAAAGTGCATTGCGGAAATAAAGGCGCACTGCGATCCTGAGAAGGTGCACGCCAAATGAAAGTGCATTGCGGAAATAAAGGCGCACTGCGATCCTGAGAAGGTGCACGCCAATGAAAGTGCATTGCGGAAATAAAGGCGCACTGCGATCCTGAGAAGGTGCACGCCAATGAAAGTGCATTGCGGAAATAAAGGCGCACTGCGATCCTGAGAAGGTGCACGCCAATGAAAGTGCATTGCGGAAATAAAGGCGCACTGCGATCCTGAGAAGGTGCACGCCAAATGAAAGTGCATTGCGGAAATAAAGGCGCACTGCGATCCTGAGAAGGTGCACGCCAATGAAAGTGCATTGCGGAAATAAAGGCGCACTGCGATCCTGAGAAGGTGCACGCCAATGAAAGTGCATTGCGGAAATAAAGGCGCACTGCGATCCTGAGAAGGTGCACGCCAATGAAAGTGCATTGCGGAAATAAAGGCGCACTGCGATCCTGAGAAGGTGCACGCCAATGAAAGTGCATTGCGGAAATAAAGGCGCACTGCGATCCTGAGAAGGTGCACGCCAATGAAAGTGCATTGCGGAAATAAAGGCGCACTGCGATCCTGAGAAGGTGCACGCCAATGAAAGTGCATTGCGGAAATAAAGGCGCACTGCGATCCTGAGAAGGTGCACGCCAATGAAAGTGCATTGCGGAAATAAAGGCGCACTGCGATCCTGAGAAGGTGCACGCCAATGAAAGTGCATTGCGGAAATAAAGGCGCACTGCGATCCTGAGAAGGTGCACGCCAATGAAAGTGCATTGCGGAAATAAAGGCGCACTGCGATCCTGAGAAGGTGCACGCCAATGAAAGTGCATTGCGGAAATAAAGGCGCACTGCGATCCTGAGAAGGTGCACGCCAAATGAAAGTGCATTGCGGAAATAAAGGCGCACTGCGATCCTGAGAAGGTGCACGCCAATGAAAGTGCATTGCGGAAATAAAGGCGCACTGCGATCCTGAGAAGGTGCACGCCAATGAAAGTGCATTGCGGAAATAAAGGCGCACTGCGATCCTGAGAAGGTGCACGCCAATGAAAGTGCATTGCGGAAATAAAGGCGCACTGCGATCCTGAGAAGGTGCACGCCAATGAAAGTGCATTGCGGAAATAAAGGCGCACTGCGATCCTGAGAAGGTGCACGCCAATGAAAGTGCATTGCGGAAATAAAGGCGCACTGCGATCCTGAGAAGGTGCACGCCAATGAAAGTGCATTGCGGAAATAAAGGCGCACTGCGATCCTGAGAAGGTGCACGCCAATGAAAGTGCATTGCGGAAATAAAGGCGCACTGCGATCCTGAGAAGGTGCACGCCAATGAAAGTGCATTGCGGAAATAAAGGCGCACTGCGATCCTGAGAAGGTGCACGCCAATGAAAGTGCATTGCGGAAATAAAGGCGCACTGCGATCCTGAGAAGGTGCACGCCAATGAAAGTGCATTGCGGAAATAAAGGCGCACTGCGATCCTGAGAAGGTGCACGCCAATGAAAGTGCATTGCGGAAATAAAGGCGCACTGCGATCCTGAGAAGGTGCACGCCAATGAAAGTGCATTGCGGAAATAAAGGCGCACTGCGATCCTGAGAAGGTGCACGCCAATGAAAGTGCATTGCGGAAATAAAGGCGCACTGCGATCCTGAGAAGGTGCACGCCAATGAAAGTGCATTGCGGAAATAAAGGCGCACTGCGATCCTGAGAAGGTGCACGCCAATGAAAGTGCATTGCGGAAATAAAGGCGCACTGCGATCCTGAGAAGGTGCACGCCAATGAAAGTGCATTGCGGAAATAAAGGCGCACTGCGATCCTGAGAAGGTGCACGCCAATGAAAGTGCATTGCGGAAATAAAGGCGCACTGCGATCCTGAGAAGGTGCACGCCAAATGAAAGTGCATTGCGGAAATAAAGGCGCACTGCGATCCTGAGAAGGTGCACGCCAATGAAAGTGCATTGCGGAAATAAAGGCGCACTGCGATCCTGAGAAGGTGCACGCCAATGAAAGTGCATTGCGGAAATAAAGGCGCACTGCGATCCTGAGAAGGTGCACGCCAATGAAAGTGCATTGCGGAAATAAAGGCGCACTGCGATCCTGAGAAGGTGCACGCCAATGAAAGTGCATTGCGGAAATAAAGGCGCACTGCGATCCTGAGAAGGTGCACGCCAATGAAAGTGCATTGCGGAAATAAAGGCGCACTGCGATCCTGAGAAGGTGCACGCCAATGAAAGTGCATTGCGGAAATAAAGGCGCACTGCGATCCTGAGAAGGTGCACGCCAAATGAAAGTGCATTGCGGAAATAAAGGCGCACTGCGATCCTGAGAAGGTGCACGCCAAATGAAAGTGCATTGCGGAAATAAAGGCGCACTGCGATCCTGAGAAGGTGCACGCCAATGAAAGTGCATTGCGGAAATAAAGGCGCACTGCGATCCTGAGAAGGTGCACGCCAATGAAAGTGCATTGCGGAAATAAAGGCGCACTGCGATCCTGAGAAGGTGCACGCCAATGAAAGTGCATTGCGGAAATAAAGGCGCACTGCGATCCTGAGAAGGTGCACGCCAATGAAAGTGCATTGCGGAAATAAAGGCGCACTGCGATCCTGAGAAGGTGCACGCCAATGAAAGTGCATTGCGGAAATAAAGGCGCACTGCGATCCTGAGAAGGTGCACGCCAAATGAAAGTGCATTGCGGAAATAAAGGCGCACTGCGATCCTGAGAAGGTGCACGCCAATGAAAGTGCATTGCGGAAATAAAGGCGCACTGCGATCCTGAGAAGGTGCACGCCAAATGAAAGTGCATTGCGGAAATAAAGGCGCACTGCGATCCTGAGAAGGTGCACGCCAATGAAAGTGCATTGCGGAAATAAAGGCGCACTGCGATCCTGAGAAGGTGCACGCCAAATGAAAGTGCATTGCGGAAATAAAGGCGCACTGCGATCCTGAGAAGGTGCACGCCAATGAAAGTGCATTGCGGAAATAAAGGCGCACTGCGATCCTGAGAAGGTGCACGCCAATGAAAGTGCATTGCGGAAATAAAGGCGCACTGCGATCCTGAGAAGGTGCACGCCAATGAAAGTGCATTGCGGAAATAAAGGCGCACTGCGATCCTGAGAAGGTGCACGCCAATGAAAGTGCATTGCGGAAATAAAGGCGCACTGCGATCCTGAGAAGGTGCACGCCAATGAAAGTGCATTGCGGAAATAAAGGCGCACTGCGATCCTGAGAAGGTGCACGCCAAATGAAAGTGCATTGCGGAAATAAAGGCGCACTGCGATCCTGAGAAGGTGCACGCCAATGAAAGTGCATTGCGGAAATAAAGGCGCACTGCGATCCTGAGAAGGTGCACGCCAATGAAAGTGCATTGCGGAAATAAAGGCGCACTGCGATCCTGAGAAGGTGCACGCCAATGAAAGTGCATTGCGGAAATAAAGGCGCACTGCGATCCTGAGAAGGTGCACGCCAATGAAAGTGCATTGCGGAAATAAAGGCGCACTGCGATCCTGAGAAGGTGCACGCCAATGAAAGTGCATTGCGGAAATAAAGGCGCACTGCGATCCTGAGAAGGTGCACGCCAATGAAAGTGCATTGCGGAAATAAAGGCGCACTGCGATCCTGAGAAGGTGCACGCCAATGAAAGTGCATTGCGGAAATAAAGGCGCACTGCGATCCTGAGAAGGTGCACGCCAATGAAAGTGCATTGCGGAAATAAAGGCGCACTGCGATCCTGAGAAGGTGCACGCCAATGAAAGTGCATTGCGGAAATAAAGGCGCACTGCGATCCTGAGAAGGTGCACGCCAATGAAAGTGCATTGCGGAAATAAAGGCGCACTGCGATCCTGAGAAGGTGCACGCCAATGAAAGTGCATTGCGGAAATAAAGGCGCACTGCGATCCTGAGAAGGTGCACGCCAATGAAAGTGCATTGCGGAAATAAAGGCGCACTGCGATCCTGAGAAGGTGCACGCCAATGAAAGTGCATTGCGGAAATAAAGGCGCACTGCGATCCTGAGAAGGTGCACGCCAAATGAAAGTGCATTGCGGAAATAAAGGCGCACTGCGATCCTGAGAAGGTGCACGCCAATGAAAGTGCATTGCGGAAATAAAGGCGCACTGCGATCCTGAGAAGGTGCACGCCAATGAAAGTGCATTGCGGAAATAAAGGCGCACTGCGATCCTGAGAAGGTGCACGCCAATGAAAGTGCATTGCGGAAATAAAGGCGCACTGCGATCCTGAGAAGGTGCACGCCAATGAAAGTGCATTGCGGAAATAAAGGCGCACTGCGATCCTGAGAAGGTGCACGCCAATGAAAGTGCATTGCGGAAATAAAGGCGCACTGCGATCCTGAGAAGGTGCACGCCAATGAAAGTGCATTGCGGAAATAAAGGCGCACTGCGATCCTGAGAAGGTGCACGCCAATGAAAGTGCATTGCGGAAATAAAGGCGCACTGCGATCCTGAGAAGGTGCACGCCAATGAAAGTGCATTGCGGAAATAAAGGCGCACTGCGATCCTGAGAAGGTGCACGCCAAATGAAAGTGCATTGCGGAAATAAAGGCGCACTGCGATCCTGAGAAGGTGCACGCCAATGAAAGTGCATTGCGGAAATAAAGGCGCACTGCGATCCTGAGAAGGTGCACGCCAATGAAAGTGCATTGCGGAAATAAAGGCGCACTGCGATCCTGAGAAGGTGCACGCCAATGAAAGTGCATTGCGGAAATAAAGGCGCACTGCGATCCTGAGAAGGTGCACGCCAATGAAAGTGCATTGCGGAAATAAAGGCGCACTGCGATCCTGAGAAGGTGCACGCCAAATGAAAGTGCATTGCGGAAATAAAGGCGCACTGCGATCCTGAGAAGGTGCACGCCAATGAAAGTGCATTGCGGAAATAAAGGCGCACTGCGATCCTGAGAAGGTGCACGCCAATGAAAGTGCATTGCGGAAATAAAGGCGCACTGCGATCCTGAGAAGGTGCACGCCAATGAAAGTGCATTGCGGAAATAAAGGCGCACTGCGATCCTGAGAAGGTGCACGCCAATGAAAGTGCATTGCGGAAATAAAGGCGCACTGCGATCCTGAGAAGGTGCACGCCAATGAAAGTGCATTGCGGAAATAAAGGCGCACTGCGATCCTGAGAAGGTGCACGCCAATGAAAGTGCATTGCGGAAATAAAGGCGCACTGCGATCCTGAGAAGGTGCACGCCAATGAAAGTGCATTGCGGAAATAAAGGCGCACTGCGATCCTGAGAAGGTGCACGCCAATGAAAGTGCATTGCGGAAATAAAGGCGCACTGCGATCCTGAGAAGGTGCACGCCAATGAAAGTGCATTGCGGAAATAAAGGCGCACTGCGATCCTGAGAAGGTGCACGCCAATGAAAGTGCATTGCGGAAATAAAGGCGCACTGCGATCCTGAGAAGGTGCACGCCAATGAAAGTGCATTGCGGAAATAAAGGCGCACTGCGATCCTGAGAAGGTGCACGCCAATGAAAGTGCATTGCGGAAATAAAGGCGCACTGCGATCCTGAGAAGGTGCACGCCAAATGAAAGTGCATTGCGGAAATAAAGGCGCACTGCGATCCTGAGAAGGTGCACGCCAATGAAAGTGCATTGCGGAAATAAAGGCGCACTGCGATCCTGAGAAGGTGCACGCCAATGAAAGTGCATTGCGGAAATAAAGGCGCACTGCGATCCTGAGAAGGTGCACGCCAATGAAAGTGCATTGCGGAAATAAAGGCGCACTGCGATCCTGAGAAGGTGCACGCCAATGAAAGTGCATTGCGGAAATAAAGGCGCACTGCGATCCTGAGAAGGTGCACGCCAAATGAAAGTGCATTGCGGAAATAAAGGCGCACTGCGATCCTGAGAAGGTGCACGCCAATGAAAGTGCATTGCGGAAATAAAGGCGCACTGCGATCCTGAGAAGGTGCACGCCAATGAAAGTGCATTGCGGAAATAAAGGCGCACTGCGATCCTGAGAAGGTGCACGCCAATGAAAGTGCATTGCGGAAATAAAGGCGCACTGCGATCCTGAGAAGGTGCACGCCAATGAAAGTGCATTGCGGAAATAAAGGCGCACTGCGATCCTGAGAAGGTGCACGCCAATGAAAGTGCATTGCGGAAATAAAGGCGCACTGCGATCCTGAGAAGGTGCACGCCAATGAAAGTGCATTGCGGAAATAAAGGCGCACTGCGATCCTGAGAAGGTGCACGCCAATGAAAGTGCATTGCGGAAATAAAGGCGCACTGCGATCCTGAGAAGGTGCACGCCAATGAAAGTGCATTGCGGAAATAAAGGCGCACTGCGATCCTGAGAAGGTGCACGCCAAATGAAAGTGCATTGCGGAAATAAAGGCGCACTGCGATCCTGAGAAGGTGCACGCCAATGAAAGTGCATTGCGGAAATAAAGGCGCACTGCGATCCTGAGAAGGTGCACGCCAAATGAAAGTGCATTGCGGAAATAAAGGCGCACTGCGATCCTGAGAAGGTGCACGCCAATGAAAGTGCATTGCGGAAATAAAGGCGCACTGCGATCCTGAGAAGGTGCACGCCAATGAAAGTGCATTGCGGAAATAAAGGCGCACTGCGATCCTGAGAAGGTGCACGCCAATGAAAGTGCATTGCGGAAATAAAGGCGCACTGCGATCCTGAGAAGGTGCACGCCAATGAAAGTGCATTGCGGAAATAAAGGCGCACTGCGATCCTGAGAAGGTGCACGCCAATGAAAGTGCATTGCGGAAATAAAGGCGCACTGCGATCCTGAGAAGGTGCACGCCAATGAAAGTGCATTGCGGAAATAAAGGCGCACTGCGATCCTGAGAAGGTGCACGCCAATGAAAGTGCATTGCGGAAATAAAGGCGCACTGCGATCCTGAGAAGGTGCACGCCAATGAAAGTGCATTGCGGAAATAAAGGCGCACTGCGATCCTGAGAAGGTGCACGCCAATGAAAGTGCATTGCGGAAATAAAGGCGCACTGCGATCCTGAGAAGGTGCACGCCAAATGAAAGTGCATTGCGGAAATAAAGGCGCACTGCGATCCTGAGAAGGTGCACGCCAATGAAAGTGCATTGCGGAAATAAAGGCGCACTGCGATCCTGAGAAGGTGCACGCCAATGAAAGTGCATTGCGGAAATAAAGGCGCACTGCGATCCTGAGAAGGTGCACGCCAATGAAAGTGCATTGCGGAAATAAAGGCGCACTGCGATCCTGAGAAGGTGCACGCCAATGAAAGTGCATTGCGGAAATAAAGGCGCACTGCGATCCTGAGAAGGTGCACGCCAATGAAAGTGCATTGCGGAAATAAAGGCGCACTGCGATCCTGAGAAGGTGCACGCCAATGAAAGTGCATTGCGGAAATAAAGGCGCACTGCGATCCTGAGAAGGTGCACGCCAAATGAAAGTGCATTGCGGAAATAAAGGCGCACTGCGATCCTGAGAAGGTGCACGCCAATGAAAGTGCATTGCGGAAATAAAGGCGCACTGCGATCCTGAGAAGGTGCACGCCAATGAAAGTGCATTGCGGAAATAAAGGCGCACTGCGATCCTGAGAAGGTGCACGCCAATGAAAGTGCATTGCGGAAATAAAGGCGCACTGCGATCCTGAGAAGGTGCACGCCAATGAAAGTGCATTGCGGAAATAAAGGCGCACTGCGATCCTGAGAAGGTGCACGCCAATGAAAGTGCATTGCGGAAATAAAGGCGCACTGCGATCCTGAGAAGGTGCACGCCAATGAAAGTGCATTGCGGAAATAAAGGCGCACTGCGATCCTGAGAAGGTGCACGCCAATGAAAGTGCATTGCGGAAATAAAGGCGCACTGCGATCCTGAGAAGGTGCACGCCAATGAAAGTGCATTGCGGAAATAAAGGCGCACTGCGATCCTGAGAAGGTGCACGCCAATGAAAGTGCATTGCGGAAATAAAGGCGCACTGCGATCCTGAGAAGGTGCACGCCAATGAAAGTGCATTGCGGAAATAAAGGCGCACTGCGATCCTGAGAAGGTGCACGCCAAATGAAAGTGCATTGCGGAAATAAAGGCGCACTGCGATCCTGAGAAGGTGCACGCCAATGAAAGTGCATTGCGGAAATAAAGGCGCACTGCGATCCTGAGAAGGTGCACGCCAATGAAAGTGCATTGCGGAAATAAAGGCGCACTGCGATCCTGAGAAGGTGCACGCCAAATGAAAGTGCATTGCGGAAATAAAGGCGCACTGCGATCCTGAGAAGGTGCACGCCAATGAAAGTGCATTGCGGAAATAAAGGCGCACTGCGATCCTGAGAAGGTGCACGCCAAATGAAAGTGCATTGCGGAAATAAAGGCGCACTGCGATCCTGAGAAGGTGCACGCCAATGAAAGTGCATTGCGGAAATAAAGGCGCACTGCGATCCTGAGAAGGTGCACGCCAATGAAAGTGCATTGCGGAAATAAAGGCGCACTGCGATCCTGAGAAGGTGCACGCCAATGAAAGTGCATTGCGGAAATAAAGGCGCACTGCGATCCTGAGAAGGTGCACGCCAATGAAAGTGCATTGCGGAAATAAAGGCGCACTGCGATCCTGAGAAGGTGCACGCCAATGAAAGTGCATTGCGGAAATAAAGGCGCACTGCGATCCTGAGAAGGTGCACGCCAATGAAAGTGCATTGCGGAAATAAAGGCGCACTGCGATCCTGAGAAGGTGCACGCCAATGAAAGTGCATTGCGGAAATAAAGGCGCACTGCGATCCTGAGAAGGTGCACGCCAAATGAAAGTGCATTGCGGAAATAAAGGCGCACTGCGATCCTGAGAAGGTGCACGCCAATGAAAGTGCATTGCGGAAATAAAGGCGCACTGCGATCCTGAGAAGGTGCACGCCAATGAAAGTGCATTGCGGAAATAAAGGCGCACTGCGATCCTGAGAAGGTGCACGCCAATGAAAGTGCATTGCGGAAATAAAGGCGCACTGCGATCCTGAGAAGGTGCACGCCAATGAAAGTGCATTGCGGAAATAAAGGCGCACTGCGATCCTGAGAAGGTGCACGCCAATGAAAGTGCATTGCGGAAATAAAGGCGCACTGCGATCCTGAGAAGGTGCACGCCAATGAAAGTGCATTGCGGAAATAAAGGCGCACTGCGATCCTGAGAAGGTGCACGCCAATGAAAGTGCATTGCGGAAATAAAGGCGCACTGCGATCCTGAGAAGGTGCACGCCAAATGAAAGTGCATTGCGGAAATAAAGGCGCACTGCGATCCTGAGAAGGTGCACGCCAATGAAAGTGCATTGCGGAAATAAAGGCGCACTGCGATCCTGAGAAGGTGCACGCCAATGAAAGTGCATTGCGGAAATAAAGGCGCACTGCGATCCTGAGAAGGTGCACGCCAATGAAAGTGCATTGCGGAAATAAAGGCGCACTGCGATCCTGAGAAGGTGCACGCCAATGAAAGTGCATTGCGGAAATAAAGGCGCACTGCGATCCTGAGAAGGTGCACGCCAAATGAAAGTGCATTGCGGAAATAAAGGCGCACTGCGATCCTGAGAAGGTGCACGCCAATGAAAGTGCATTGCGGAAATAAAGGCGCACTGCGATCCTGAGAAGGTGCACGCCAATGAAAGTGCATTGCGGAAATAAAGGCGCACTGCGATCCTGAGAAGGTGCACGCCAATGAAAGTGCATTGCGGAAATAAAGGCGCACTGCGATCCTGAGAAGGTGCACGCCAATGAAAGTGCATTGCGGAAATAAAGGCGCACTGCGATCCTGAGAAGGTGCACGCCAAATGAAAGTGCATTGCGGAAATAAAGGCGCACTGCGATCCTGAGAAGGTGCACGCCAATGAAAGTGCATTGCGGAAATAAAGGCGCACTGCGATCCTGAGAAGGTGCACGCCAATGAAAGTGCATTGCGGAAATAAAGGCGCACTGCGATCCTGAGAAGGTGCACGCCAATGAAAGTGCATTGCGGAAATAAAGGCGCACTGCGATCCTGAGAAGGTGCACGCCAATGAAAGTGCATTGCGGAAATAAAGGCGCACTGCGATCCTGAGAAGGTGCACGCCAATGAAAGTGCATTGCGGAAATAAAGGCGCACTGCGATCCTGAGAAGGTGCACGCCAATGAAAGTGCATTGCGGAAATAAAGGCGCACTGCGATCCTGAGAAGGTGCACGCCAAATGAAAGTGCATTGCGGAAATAAAGGCGCACTGCGATCCTGAGAAGGTGCACGCCAATGAAAGTGCATTGCGGAAATAAAGGCGCACTGCGATCCTGAGAAGGTGCACGCCAATGAAAGTGCATTGCGGAAATAAAGGCGCACTGCGATCCTGAGAAGGTGCACGCCAATGAAAGTGCATTGCGGAAATAAAGGCGCACTGCGATCCTGAGAAGGTGCACGCCAAATGAAAGTGCATTGCGGAAATAAAGGCGCACTGCGATCCTGAGAAGGTGCACGCCAATGAAAGTGCATTGCGGAAATAAAGGCGCACTGCGATCCTGAGAAGGTGCACGCCAAATGAAAGTGCATTGCGGAAATAAAGGCGCACTGCGATCCTGAGAAGGTGCACGCCAATGAAAGTGCATTGCGGAAATAAAGGCGCACTGCGATCCTGAGAAGGTGCACGCCAAATGAAAGTGCATTGCGGAAATAAAGGCGCACTGCGATCCTGAGAAGGTGCACGCCAATGAAAGTGCATTGCGGAAATAAAGGCGCACTGCGATCCTGAGAAGGTGCACGCCAATGAAAGTGCATTGCGGAAATAAAGGCGCACTGCGATCCTGAGAAGGTGCACGCCAAATGAAAGTGCATTGCGGAAATAAAGGCGCACTGCGATCCTGAGAAGGTGCACGCCAATGAAAGTGCATTGCGGAAATAAAGGCGCACTGCGATCCTGAGAAGGTGCACGCCAAATGAAAGTGCATTGCGGAAATAAAGGCGCACTGCGATCCTGAGAAGGTGCACGCCAATGAAAGTGCATTGCGGAAATAAAGGCGCACTGCGATCCTGAGAAGGTGCACGCCAATGAAAGTGCATTGCGGAAATAAAGGCGCACTGCGATCCTGAGAAGGTGCACGCCAATGAAAGTGCATTGCGGAAATAAAGGCGCACTGCGATCCTGAGAAGGTGCACGCCAATGAAAGTGCATTGCGGAAATAAAGGCGCACTGCGATCCTGAGAAGGTGCACGCCAATGAAAGTGCATTGCGGAAATAAAGGCGCACTGCGATCCTGAGAAGGTGCACGCCAATGAAAGTGCATTGCGGAAATAAAGGCGCACTGCGATCCTGAGAAGGTGCACGCCAATGAAAGTGCATTGCGGAAATAAAGGCGCACTGCGATCCTGAGAAGGTGCACGCCAAATGAAAGTGCATTGCGGAAATAAAGGCGCACTGCGATCCTGAGAAGGTGCACGCCAATGAAAGTGCATTGCGGAAATAAAGGCGCACTGCGATCCTGAGAAGGTGCACGCCAAATGAAAGTGCATTGCGGAAATAAAGGCGCACTGCGATCCTGAGAAGGTGCACGCCAAATGAAAGTGCATTGCGGAAATAAAGGCGCACTGCGATCCTGAGAAGGTGCACGCCAATGAAAGTGCATTGCGGAAATAAAGGCGCACTGCGATCCTGAGAAGGTGCACGCCAATGAAAGTGCATTGCGGAAATAAAGGCGCACTGCGATCCTGAGAAGGTGCACGCCAATGAAAGTGCATTGCGGAAATAAAGGCGCACTGCGATCCTGAGAAGGTGCACGCCAATGAAAGTGCATTGCGGAAATAAAGGCGCACTGCGATCCTGAGAAGGTGCACGCCAAATGAAAGTGCATTGCGGAAATAAAGGCGCACTGCGATCCTGAGAAGGTGCACGCCAATGAAAGTGCATTGCGGAAATAAAGGCGCACTGCGATCCTGAGAAGGTGCACGCCAATGAAAGTGCATTGCGGAAATAAAGGCGCACTGCGATCCTGAGAAGGTGCACGCCAATGAAAGTGCATTGCGGAAATAAAGGCGCACTGCGATCCTGAGAAGGTGCACGCCAATGAAAGTGCATTGCGGAAATAAAGGCGCACTGCGATCCTGAGAAGGTGCACGCCAATGAAAGTGCATTGCGGAAATAAAGGCGCACTGCGATCCTGAGAAGGTGCACGCCAATGAAAGTGCATTGCGGAAATAAAGGCGCACTGCGATCCTGAGAAGGTGCACGCCAAATGAAAGTGCATTGCGGAAATAAAGGCGCACTGCGATCCTGAGAAGGTGCACGCCAATGAAAGTGCATTGCGGAAATAAAGGCGCACTGCGATCCTGAGAAGGTGCACGCCAATGAAAGTGCATTGCGGAAATAAAGGCGCACTGCGATCCTGAGAAGGTGCACGCCAATGAAAGTGCATTGCGGAAATAAAGGCGCACTGCGATCCTGAGAAGGTGCACGCCAATGAAAGTGCATTGCGGAAATAAAGGCGCACTGCGATCCTGAGAAGGTGCACGCCAATGAAAGTGCATTGCGGAAATAAAGGCGCACTGCGATCCTGAGAAGGTGCACGCCAATGAAAGTGCATTGCGGAAATAAAGGCGCACTGCGATCCTGAGAAGGTGCACGCCAATGAAAGTGCATTGCGGAAATAAAGGCGCACTGCGATCCTGAGAAGGTGCACGCCAAATGAAAGTGCATTGCGGAAATAAAGGCGCACTGCGATCCTGAGAAGGTGCACGCCAATGAAAGTGCATTGCGGAAATAAAGGCGCACTGCGATCCTGAGAAGGTGCACGCCAATGAAAGTGCATTGCGGAAATAAAGGCGCACTGCGATCCTGAGAAGGTGCACGCCAATGAAAGTGCATTGCGGAAATAAAGGCGCACTGCGATCCTGAGAAGGTGCACGCCAATGAAAGTGCATTGCGGAAATAAAGGCGCACTGCGATCCTGAGAAGGTGCACGCCAATGAAAGTGCATTGCGGAAATAAAGGCGCACTGCGATCCTGAGAAGGTGCACGCCAATGAAAGTGCATTGCGGAAATAAAGGCGCACTGCGATCCTGAGAAGGTGCACGCCAATGAAAGTGCATTGCGGAAATAAAGGCGCACTGCGATCCTGAGAAGGTGCACGCCAATGAAAGTGCATTGCGGAAATAAAGGCGCACTGCGATCCTGAGAAGGTGCACGCCAAATGAAAGTGCATTGCGGAAATAAAGGCGCACTGCGATCCTGAGAAGGTGCACGCCAATGAAAGTGCATTGCGGAAATAAAGGCGCACTGCGATCCTGAGAAGGTGCACGCCAATGAAAGTGCATTGCGGAAATAAAGGCGCACTGCGATCCTGAGAAGGTGCACGCCAAATGAAAGTGCATTGCGGAAATAAAGGCGCACTGCGATCCTGAGAAGGTGCACGCCAATGAAAGTGCATTGCGGAAATAAAGGCGCACTGCGATCCTGAGAAGGTGCACGCCAAATGAAAGTGCATTGCGGAAATAAAGGCGCACTGCGATCCTGAGAAGGTGCACGCCAAATGAAAGTGCATTGCGGAAATAAAGGCGCACTGCGATCCTGAGAAGGTGCACGCCAATGAAAGTGCATTGCGGAAATAAAGGCGCACTGCGATCCTGAGAAGGTGCACGCCAATGAAAGTGCATTGCGGAAATAAAGGCGCACTGCGATCCTGAGAAGGTGCACGCCAAATGAAAGTGCATTGCGGAAATAAAGGCGCACTGCGATCCTGAGAAGGTGCACGCCAATGAAAGTGCATTGCGGAAATAAAGGCGCACTGCGATCCTGAGAAGGTGCACGCCAATGAAAGTGCATTGCGGAAATAAAGGCGCACTGCGATCCTGAGAAGGTGCACGCCAATGAAAGTGCATTGCGGAAATAAAGGCGCACTGCGATCCTGAGAAGGTGCACGCCAATGAAAGTGCATTGCGGAAATAAAGGCGCACTGCGATCCTGAGAAGGTGCACGCCAATGAAAGTGCATTGCGGAAATAAAGGCGCACTGCGATCCTGAGAAGGTGCACGCCAATGAAAGTGCATTGCGGAAATAAAGGCGCACTGCGATCCTGAGAAGGTGCACGCCAATGAAAGTGCATTGCGGAAATAAAGGCGCACTGCGATCCTGAGAAGGTGCACGCCAATGAAAGTGCATTGCGGAAATAAAGGCGCACTGCGATCCTGAGAAGGTGCACGCCAATGAAAGTGCATTGCGGAAATAAAGGCGCACTGCGATCCTGAGAAGGTGCACGCCAATGAAAGTGCATTGCGGAAATAAAGGCGCACTGCGATCCTGAGAAGGTGCACGCCAATGAAAGTGCATTGCGGAAATAAAGGCGCACTGCGATCCTGAGAAGGTGCACGCCAAATGAAAGTGCATTGCGGAAATAAAGGCGCACTGCGATCCTGAGAAGGTGCACGCCAATGAAAGTGCATTGCGGAAATAAAGGCGCACTGCGATCCTGAGAAGGTGCACGCCAATGAAAGTGCATTGCGGAAATAAAGGCGCACTGCGATCCTGAGAAGGTGCACGCCAATGAAAGTGCATTGCGGAAATAAAGGCGCACTGCGATCCTGAGAAGGTGCACGCCAATGAAAGTGCATTGCGGAAATAAAGGCGCACTGCGATCCTGAGAAGGTGCACGCCAATGAAAGTGCATTGCGGAAATAAAGGCGCACTGCGATCCTGAGAAGGTGCACGCCAATGAAAGTGCATTGCGGAAATAAAGGCGCACTGCGATCCTGAGAAGGTGCACGCCAAATGAAAGTGCATTGCGGAAATAAAGGCGCACTGCGATCCTGAGAAGGTGCACGCCAATGAAAGTGCATTGCGGAAATAAAGGCGCACTGCGATCCTGAGAAGGTGCACGCCAATGAAAGTGCATTGCGGAAATAAAGGCGCACTGCGATCCTGAGAAGGTGCACGCCAATGAAAGTGCATTGCGGAAATAAAGGCGCACTGCGATCCTGAGAAGGTGCACGCCAATGAAAGTGCATTGCGGAAATAAAGGCGCACTGCGATCCTGAGAAGGTGCACGCCAATGAAAGTGCATTGCGGAAATAAAGGCGCACTGCGATCCTGAGAAGGTGCACGCCAATGAAAGTGCATTGCGGAAATAAAGGCGCACTGCGATCCTGAGAAGGTGCACGCCAATGAAAGTGCATTGCGGAAATAAAGGCGCACTGCGATCCTGAGAAGGTGCACGCCAATGAAAGTGCATTGCGGAAATAAAGGCGCACTGCGATCCTGAGAAGGTGCACGCCAATGAAAGTGCATTGCGGAAATAAAGGCGCACTGCGATCCTGAGAAGGTGCACGCCAATGAAAGTGCATTGCGGAAATAAAGGCGCACTGCGATCCTGAGAAGGTGCACGCCAAATGAAAGTGCATTGCGGAAATAAAGGCGCACTGCGATCCTGAGAAGGTGCACGCCAATGAAAGTGCATTGCGGAAATAAAGGCGCACTGCGATCCTGAGAAGGTGCACGCCAATGAAAGTGCATTGCGGAAATAAAGGCGCACTGCGATCCTGAGAAGGTGCACGCCAATGAAAGTGCATTGCGGAAATAAAGGCGCACTGCGATCCTGAGAAGGTGCACGCCAATGAAAGTGCATTGCGGAAATAAAGGCGCACTGCGATCCTGAGAAGGTGCACGCCAATGAAAGTGCATTGCGGAAATAAAGGCGCACTGCGATCCTGAGAAGGTGCACGCCAATGAAAGTGCATTGCGGAAATAAAGGCGCACTGCGATCCTGAGAAGGTGCACGCCAATGAAAGTGCATTGCGGAAATAAAGGCGCACTGCGATCCTGAGAAGGTGCACGCCAATGAAAGTGCATTGCGGAAATAAAGGCGCACTGCGATCCTGAGAAGGTGCACGCCAAATGAAAGTGCATTGCGGAAATAAAGGCGCACTGCGATCCTGAGAAGGTGCACGCCAATGAAAGTGCATTGCGGAAATAAAGGCGCACTGCGATCCTGAGAAGGTGCACGCCAATGAAAGTGCATTGCGGAAATAAAGGCGCACTGCGATCCTGAGAAGGTGCACGCCAATGAAAGTGCATTGCGGAAATAAAGGCGCACTGCGATCCTGAGAAGGTGCACGCCAATGAAAGTGCATTGCGGAAATAAAGGCGCACTGCGATCCTGAGAAGGTGCACGCCAAATGAAAGTGCATTGCGGAAATAAAGGCGCACTGCGATCCTGAGAAGGTGCACGCCAAATGAAAGTGCATTGCGAAATAAAGGCGCACTGCGATCCTGAGAAGGTGCACGCCAATGAAAGTGCATTGCGGAAATAAAGGCGCACTGCGATCCTGAGAAGGTGCACGCCAATGAAAGTGCATTGCGGAAATAAAGGCGCACTGCGATCCTGAGAAGGTGCACGCCAATGAAAGTGCATTGCGGAAATAAAGGCGCACTGCGATCCTGAGAAGGTGCACGCCAATGAAAGTGCATTGCGGAAATAAAGGCGCACTGCGATCCTGAGAAGGTGCACGCCAATGAAAGTGCATTGCGGAAATAAAGGCGCACTGCGATCCTGAGAAGGTGCACGCCAATGAAAGTGCATTGCGGAAATAAAGGCGCACTGCGATCCTGAGAAGGTGCACGCCAATGAAAGTGCATTGCGGAAATAAAGGCGCACTGCGATCCTGAGAAGGTGCACGCCAAATGAAAGTGCATTGCGGAAATAAAGGCGCACTGCGATCCTGAGAAGGTGCACGCCAATGAAAGTGCATTGCGGAAATAAAGGCGCACTGCGATCCTGAGAAGGTGCACGCCAATGAAAGTGCATTGCGGAAATAAAGGCGCACTGCGATCCTGAGAAGGTGCACGCCAATGAAAGTGCATTGCGGAAATAAAGGCGCACTGCGATCCTGAGAAGGTGCACGCCAATGAAAGTGCATTGCGGAAATAAAGGCGCACTGCGATCCTGAGAAGGTGCACGCCAATGAAAGTGCATTGCGGAAATAAAGGCGCACTGCGATCCTGAGAAGGTGCACGCCAATGAAAGTGCATTGCGGAAATAAAGGCGCACTGCGATCCTGAGAAGGTGCACGCCAATGAAAGTGCATTGCGAAATAAAGGCGCACTGCGATCCTGAGAAGGTGCACGCCAATGAAAGTGCATTGCGGAAATAAAGGCGCACTGCGATCCTGAGAAGGTGCACGCCAAATGAAAGTGCATTGCGGAAATAAAGGCGCACTGCGATCCTGAGAAGGTGCACGCCAATGAAAGTGCATTGCGGAAATAAAGGCGCACTGCGATCCTGAGAAGGTGCACGCCAATGAAAGTGCATTGCGGAAATAAAGGCGCACTGCGATCCTGAGAAGGTGCACGCCAATGAAAGTGCATTGCGGAAATAAAGGCGCACTGCGATCCTGAGAAGGTGCACGCCAATGAAAGTGCATTGCGGAAATAAAGGCGCACTGCGATCCTGAGAAGGTGCACGCCAATGAAAGTGCATTGCGAAATAAAGGCGCACTGCGATCCTGAGAAGGTGCACGCCAATGAAAGTGCATTGCGGAAATAAAGGCGCACTGCGATCCTGAGAAGGTGCACGCCAATGAAAGTGCATTGCGGAAATAAAGGCGCACTGCGATCCTGAGAAGGTGCACGCCAATGAAAGTGCATTGCGGAAATAAAGGCGCACTGCGATCCTGAGAAGGTGCACGCCAATGAAAGTGCATTGCGAAATAAAGGCGCACTGCGATCCTGAGAAGGTGCACGCCAAATGAAAGTGCATTGCGGAAATAAAGGCGCACTGCGATCCTGAGAAGGTGCACGCCAAATGAAAGTGCATTGCGAAATAAAGGCGCACTGCGATCCTGAGAAGGTGCACGCCAAATGAAAGTGCATTGCGGAAATAAAGGCGCACTGCGATCCTGAGAAGGTGCACGCCAATGAAAGTGCATTGCGAAATAAAGGCGCACTGCGATCCTGAGAAGGTGCACGCCAATGAAAGTGCATTGCGGAAATAAAGGCGCACTGCGATCCTGAGAAGGTGCACGCCAATGAAAGTGCATTGCGGAAATAAAGGCGCACTGCGATCCTGAGAAGGTGCACGCCAAATGAAAGTGCATTGCGGAAATAAAGGCGCACTGCGATCCTGAGAAGGTGCACGCCAATGAAAGTGCATTGCGGAAATAAAGGCGCACTGCGATCCTGAGAAGGTGCACGCCAATGAAAGTGCATTGCGGAAATAAAGGCGCACTGCGATCCTGAGAAGGTGCACGCCAACTGAAAGTGCATTGCGGAAATAAAGGCGCACTGCGATCCTGAGAAGGTGCACGCCAAATGAAAGTGCATTGCGGAAATAAAGGCGCACTCCGATCCTGAGAAGGTGCACGCCAAATGAAAGTGCATTGCGGAAATAAAGGCGCACGACGTCCACAATGAAAGCAACTCCCGGACTGCACTTGACAAACTCCGGAATGAAATCGACCACAATTCTGACAATTTTGATGCCTCGAGAGATTAGTTCCACCATAACTTCCACCACTCTGACTCCTCATGCCCTTACCTTCATGAGACCATTGCGGAAGCTGCTGATAAGTTGATTTCCCTCTATTGAAGCCTTGAATGAACCCGCCTCTTTTTGGGGGTCGGAAGGAACCCTCTACAAGTGAGCTACTAGGTCGAGTTCTACTTTGCTCCCTCTGATGAACTTCCTCTCGTAAGTCCTCCTCAGTGATAATGGCTTTATTATACAGGTCTGCAAATAATGGGATCTCCAAAACGGAAACGCGCGACCTCATATTGAGGTTCAATCCATCCAAGAACCTACTGCATTTGGAAGTTTCATCACTTACCAATGTAGGGGCAAAACGTGACAACTTGGTAAATTTTACTTCATATTCAGCTACGCTGAGGTCCCCTTGCTTCAAATTCAAAAATTCCCGCTCCTTGGCGCGCCGAAACGAGGCTGGAAAGTACTTATTATAAAATGCTTGCGTAAACTCAGCCCAAGTGATAATGTGCGAGGAGTTCGGGTCCAGTCGTCTTTGAGTAGCCTCCCACCAGTACTGAGCATCCCCTTCTAGCATGAATGTTGCAAGTGCCACACGTTGGTTGTCTGAAACCTCCATGATTGCAAAAATTCTTTCCATTCCAGCCATCCAATTCACCGCTTCTATAGGACCAGCACTTCTCGAAAAACTAGATGGACCATATTTCCTAAACCTTTCATACGGCGTCAATTGTTGCTCCATGTGAGATGTAGATGCACTCGGCTGTGCTGCTTGCCTCTGGAAGAAGGCCGTTTTGTTGCTCAATTAGCTGCGCTTGCTGCTCCACTAGACGAGTCATGGCTGCTAACGTCTGGTGGATTGGTGGATCTTGAACCCTAGGAGCTGCAGCAGCTTCTTGAGGAGCTTGAGACACTTGCTCCTCTGTCATCGGCTCAGGTGTACTCATATCAGCTAAATTCTCGGCTGTACGGTATCTAGGTCGACCCCGCCTTGCACGTTTGGGTCCCATTGCAAATTTTCCTAAACAGAACACAAGTTAACCAAGCATTTAACAACACAATGATAAGGTATATCCCGTCTTGGGGCCGCAACTAATCAAAAAGAGCGGGGATCAGGCGCACTACGTCTACAGAATCCTATAACCTAGGCTCTGATACCAAAAATGTCACGACCCGAAACTTATAGCAGAGTTTCCCCTCTATTCCTTAATATCCATTATCATATACGCAACTCATATACGTATAATCTATTTCCCTAATTCTCAACACATTAAACCACCCGAACAAGCTCTATATAAACATATAATGACCCAACTAATTCAGATATATGCATAAAACTCTCAAATATTTCTCAGTTGCAACCATCTTGTAACACAGACTGAACGAAAAGCTTTCATATATATATATATAGCATACTTCTACAAAACATCCAACCTTTAAACTAACTCGGCACTCTACGTGAATATATAATGAGTCTAACGGATTCTAATGTACATATATGCTCTCCATAGTGTGTTCAGCTACAACCATACCACTAAACCAACTAACAAAAGTTTCAGGTCGTAACAGGATTGTAACATTTACGAACACTTACTACCTATACTATGGGTGGGCCTACTTGCCAAAATCCTTTGCGCTGATCCCCGTTATCCAAAGCCCTCCTGTGCGGCTAGTCTAGTTCCTAACTCATCTGGAAAAATGTATGCAGGGGGTGAGCTGCAACTCAGTGAGTCTTATATTCCAAGGTAAAATGAGCTAATATGTTACATCACAATTCACGACAATCAATCATAGATATATATATATATATATATATACATATTTCACCGTGATATAGCATCCAATACCAAGATCATCCTTTCACACAACTCATAGGGCAACCAAATCCAAACAACAGTAATATAGCCATAGGGTTGCATTTCCTCGCAACAGAGTTATGACGGTACCGTGACCCCGCACACCTCATTCATATCATCCTCAACTCCCAATATCCATGTCTCATGAGCGGGGGCCGCCCATTAACCTCTGGCGGTAAGAGTTGACCTTCATTTATATTCCGCCGGTCCAGCGGCCGATCATGCCCTACTTATATTCCGCCGGGTCCAGCGGCCGATCAGGCCCCCATTTGTATTCCGCCGGGTCCAGCGGCCGATCACGTCCCTATTTATATTCCGCCGGGTCCAGCGGCCGATCAAGCCCCTATTTATATTCCGCCGGGTTCGGCGGCCGATCAGACCCCTTTTATAATCCGCCGGGTCCAGCGATCCCATGGCTATAGTGCAACCATCACAAGCATACTAAGCATACACATCAACTATGTTCCGCAATCATTCGGCCACCATCACTTCTATAACCATACACATATATATATATATATTTATTATCATTTTACGATGGAAGAAAGTACTCCCAAACACCCCTGAAATGACCACTTAATGAATCGAGCCTTCCGGAGGTATAGTCTCAGTCTCCCCAGCCCCTATCCAGTTCAAGCAAAAAGGTTAGATAATATACTAGATGAGGGTGAAAATATGCAG
This sequence comes from Punica granatum, assembly GCF_007655135.1. NCBI lineage: Eukaryota > Viridiplantae > Streptophyta > Magnoliopsida > Myrtales > Lythraceae > Punica > Punica granatum. The sequence goes on along the minus strand of NW_022204389.1, from coordinate 45,009 downwards.
CAATTCACCTCCTGTGCTATTTCCTGAATGTAGCTATAATATAAGATGTTTATAATTTACAAATGCTTCTTCCCTATCTCTTTTGATTTCTACCTAACTCTTTAAATAGAGAACAATGCAAAATGCTATACACATGTATCTCTCAAATTATATCAACTTAGGATTCATCACAATATATATCAAATGGATGACCAATTTGATCAGCCAAATTCAGGAAGAGTGCAAGGAATTCTAAGTACTTCTTTGGTTCCGAAATACAAATAAATAAGAGCTTATTCAATCAATCCATCACATGATATCATTATAATGCATGATAAATTTTCAATTCAGTTCCCTTCTCTAGTCCATGGTCAGCTCACAGAGTAAAATGTATGCATATATATACCTATGCACACACGCTTGTCTACATCTATATATGTGTATATATACTTTCAGAAGGGCATAGCTATGTGCCTTAGAAACCCACCAATTTAACCAAGGGTTTGCCCCCTGCCCCACAACCGAATTTTTCAACCCATATAAGTGACCAAACTCATCCCAAAACAACATAAGACTAACTCCAAACATATATCCAACTCAACTTATATCATTTAGGAGAAGCCACCAATCTCAACAACTAAAATTCTCAATCTAACCTAACTGAAATGGATGCAAGAAGAGCCACAACTATATACAACATAGTGAATATAGATGTTTAAATCATAGATAATCAACTTACTAATCAATACTCCAAACTTAGTCTTCTTCTCCAAGGATTTTTCTCAATCAGCTAACTCCTCTCTCTCTCTCTCTTCTGGTTCATTTTCGTTTTTCTTGGGCTAGGGATAGAGCAAGGAGAAGTGTGGTTTAAATAAGGAAGAAAAGCAGAAAAAGAAAGTGGTCAAAGATGGTCAAAGGCGGTGGAAATAAATTGGCTGCTGAAAAGGAGGCCACTTGGCCCATTCCACACTCATCACTATCTGATTTCTCACCTTTTTCGTTATTATTATTATTTTTTTCTTTCGTATAGATAATGATCCAGCCACAAGTTGTGGTATATTAAATACATTTAAAGATCCAGCCAAAAAAAAATAAGGGTATATTATATACATGTATGTTATGTAACCATGCATGTGCATATGGATATGTATATGAGCATATATGCATGTTTGGTGGACACTAGCCTCACAATCTCCCCCACTAATGAAAATTTCGTCCCCGAAATTATTTACCTGATATCGGGAAAAGGTATGGATAGTTGACTCTCATAGAATCCTCGGGTTCCCGAGTGGCTTCTTCTATCGAATGACTCTTCCACAACACCCTTACTAATGGAATTCTCTTGGTTCGAAGGACCTGCTCCTTTCTATCTAAAATATCCACTGGCTCTTCCTCATATGTCAAGTCTTCATTTAGCTCCACCGGTTGATAACTCAGAACATGGGATGGGTCTGGTATATACTTACGCAACATTGACACATGAAACACGTTATGAATACGGGATAGTTCAGGAGGTAGAGCCAACCGGTATGCCACCTTCCCAATGCGCTCGAGAACCTCGTATGGCCCGATATATCTGGGACTAAGCTTCCCTTTCTTGCCAAATCTCATAATACCCTTCCACGGTGATACCATTAAGAAAACTCGATCCCCTTGCTGAAACTCGAGGTCCTTTCTTCGTTTATCGGCATAATTCTTTTGTCGCCCTTGAGCGGTCTTTAATCTCTCTCTGATAATCTTGACCTTTTTAGCTGTTAGGTCGACTATTTCCGGTCCAGTTAATTGCCTCTCTCCAACTTCGTTCCAACACAATGGTGTTCGACAAACCCGACCATAAAGCGACTCATATGGTGCCATTCCAATACTAGATTGATAACTGTTATTATACGCGAATTCCATCAAAGGAAGGTAGTCATCCCAGCTGCCTTGAAATTCTATAACACACGCTCTTAACATTTCCTCCAATGTTTGAATGGTCCTTTCGCTTTGCCCGTCTGATTCAGGATGAAAAGCGGTGGTCAAATTCAACTTTGTGCCTAGAGCCGTAACAAAACTATTCCAGTACTTGGAAGTAAAATAGGAACCTCTGTCTGATACTATGGATGCCGGCACACCGTGCAACCTCACAATCTCCTTAATGAACAATTGTGCCAACTGATCTGCACCGAATGTCGTTTTAGCTGGTAGGAAGTGAGCGGATTTAGTCAGCCTATCAACTATCACCCATATAGAATCATGCCCTCTTCGTGTTCGTGGAAGTCCCGAGACAAAATCCATGGTGATCTTTTCCCATTTCCATTCAGGTACCGGAAGAGGTTGTAATAACCCGGATGGGTGTTGATGCTCTGCTTTAACCTGTTAACATACTAGACACTTGGCAACAAATTCAGCTATCTCCTTTTTCATGTTATACCACCAATAGCTTCTCTTCAAATTATAATACATCTTAGTGCTTCCGGGGTGCATTGCATAAGGTGAGCTATGAGCCTGTGCAAGAATCTCTCTCTTCAACTCAGCATCATTAGGTACACAAATTCGACTCCCAAACATAAGTGTGTCATCCTCTTTCAAAAGAAATTCAAACTTCTTGCCTTCCTTTACTCTGCCTTCCTTAATCTTGTTTTTCATCTCTACTAAAAATGGATCTACTTGTTGCGCTTCCCGAATTCGATCAACTAGCACTGGTTTCATATCATAAATAGCCATCAATGCTCCTAAACCGGTCATCTCTAGTTTAACTTCTAATGACCTCAACTCATTAATATAAGTGTGTCGTAAACACTCCACATACCTGCTAATCTTGCTGATGATTTCCGACTCAGTGCATCTGCCACCACGTTTGCCTTTCCTGGATGATAGTTGATCGTGCAATCATAATCTTTGATTAGTTCCATCCATCTCCTCTGTCTCAAGTTGAGTTCTTTTTGAGTGAACAAATGTTTCAAACTCTTGTGATCTGTATAAATCTCGCACTTTGCTCCATATAAATAATGTCTCCAAAGTTTGAGGGCGAATACCACGGCTGCCAATTCAAGATCATGCGTCGGGTAATTCTTCTCATGATTCCTTAATTGCCGAGATGCATAAGCCACCACTCTGCCATTTTGCATTAATACGCAGCCTAAGCCTTGATGGGATGCATCACTATATATCACAAACCCCTCATCAGTGGACGGAATAACAAGCACTGGGGCAGTGGTCAACCTCTTCTTCAACTCCTGGAAACTTTGCTCATACTCATCTGTCCATTCAAACTTCACACTTTTCCGCGTTAACCGAGTCAGGGGAGCAGCAATAAGGGAGAATCCTTCCACAAATCTTCGATAATAACCTAGGAAACTCCTCGCCTCTGTTACACTTGTAGGACGATTCCAATTCAAGATAGCTTCAATCTTCGTCGGATCCACTGATATGCCATCACCTGAAATCACATGCCCGAGGAATCCCACTCGGTCTAACCAAAACTCACATTTGCTAAACTTGGCATAAAGTTTTCTTTCTCTCAAAATCTGCAACACTACACGAAGATGTTCTTCATGCTCATTCCGGTTCCTCGAGTATACCAATATATCATCGATGAAAACCACCACAAACTGATCAAGATATAGCTGGAAGACTCTATTCATTAAATCCATAAAAGCTGCTGGAGCATTTGTTAACCCGAAAGGCATCACAAGGAATTCATAATGTCCATACCGAGTGCGAAAAGCAGTCTTGGGCACATCAGAGTCCTTGATCTTCAGCTGGTGGTATCCCGATCTAAGATCGATCTTCGAGAAGACGGTAGCACCTCGGAGCTGATCAAACAAGTCATCTATCCTAGGTAAAGGATATTTATTGCGCACCGTTACCCGATTCAGCTGTCGGTAATCTATACACAATCTAAGTGAGCCATCCTTCTTCTTCACAAACAAAACGGGAGCACCCCAAGGAGATACACTAGGCCTGATAAATCCCTTTTCTAATAATTCTTGCAGCTGAATTTTCAATTCCATGAGTTCTGACGGGGCCATACGATACGGTGCACGGGAAATCGGCGCAGTACCGGGATCTAACTCGATAGTAAACTCAATCTCTCTATCAGGGGGAAGACCAGGTAAATCATCAGGAAAAACCTCCGGAAACTCGCAAACTGCTGAAATTTCACTAAGTTTTGGTGAGTTGACCTCGGTAGCAATCACATGTGCCAAATATCCTTCACACCCCCTTTTCAAAAGTTTCGTCGCCTCGAGAAATGATATAACATTGAATGGAGTACCCAACTGATCTCCATGAAGCTTAAATTCAGGCTCATTTGGTATTCTAAAGATAACCTCCTTCTTGTAACACTCCACCGAAGCATGATGAGAAGCAAGCCAATCCATCCCGAGGATAACATCAAAATCCCAAATGTTTAAGGGTATTAAATCTACTAGCATCTCCTTATCCCCTAAGTGTAGCCTACAACTGCGATACACCTCCCCAACTACCACACTTTCCCCGGTCGGTGTAGCTATGGACATACGACTATCTAATAACTCTCGTGGCCTGTTAGAATGCATGGCATATGACAATGAGATATATGAATGAGTGGACCCTGGGTCTATAAGTACATGAGCAGGTTTATTAAAGAGATTTAACGTACCCGTCACTACAGTCGGAGTGGCATCAGCATCCCGCTTCGTTAAGGTGAATACTCTACCCTGCGTCATTGGTCTATTGGCCTGGCCTGCTGAGCTCACCATCGATCCACCCCTCGGCCTTGAACACTCTTGTTGCTACTCATCTGCCCACGGCCTCTCATCGCCGATGGCCTATTGCCTACACTAGCGCTGCTTGACGCTGCTACTATAGGCTGCCTACAATTCCTCTGTACATGTCCCTTCATGCCACATCTGAAACATGTAACCCCCTCACTCCTTAATTGTGGGCAATTGTTTCTTAAGTGATCACGACGTCCACAATGAAAGCAACTCCCGGACTGCACTTGACAAACTCCGGAATGAAATCGACCACAATTCTGACAATTTTGATGCCTCGAGAGATTAGTTCCACCATAACTTCCACCACTCTGACTCCTCATGCCCTTACCTTCATGAGACCATTGCGGAAGCTGCTGATAAGTTGATTTCCCTCTATTGAAGCCTTGAATGAACCCGCCTCTTTTTGGGGGTCGGAAGGAACCCTCTACAAGTGAGCTACTAGGTCGAGTTATACTTTGCTCCCTCTGATGAACTTCCTCTCGTAAGTCCTCCTCAGTGATAATGGCTTTATTATACAGGTCTGCAAATAATGGGATCTCCAAAACGGAAACGCGCGACCTCATATTGAGGTTCAATCCATCCAAGAACCTACTGCATTTGGAAGTTTCATCACTTACCAATGTAGGGGCAAAACGTGACAACTTGGTAAATTTTACTTCATATTCAGCTACGCTGAGGTCCCCTTGCTTCAAATTCAAAAATTCCCGCTCCTTGGCGCGCCGAAACGAGGCTGGAAAGTACTTATTATAAAATGCTTGCGTAAACTCAGCCCAAGTGATAATGTGCGAGGAGTTCGGGTCCAGTCGTCTTTGAGTAGCCTCCCACAAGTACTGAGCATCCCCTTCTAGCATGAATGTTGCAAGTGCCACACGTTGGTTGTCTGAAACCTCCATGATTGCAAAAATTCTTTCCATTCCAGCCATCCAATTCACCGCTTCTATAGGACCAGCACTTCTCGAAAAACTAGATGGACCATATTTCCTAAACCTTTCATACGGCGTCAATTGTTGCTCCATGTGAGATGTAGATGCACTCGGCTGTGCTGCTTGCCTCTGGAAGAAGGCCGTTTTGTTGCTCAATTAGCTGCGCTTGCTGCTCCACTAGACGAGTCATGGCTGCTAACGTCTGGTGGATTGGTGGATCTTGAACCCTAGGAGCTGCAGCAGCTTCTTGAGGAGCTTGAGACACTTGCTCCTCTGTCATCGGCTCAGGTGTACTCATAGCTAAATTCTCGGCTGTACGGTATCTAGGTCGACCCCGCCTTGCACGTTTGGGTCCCATTGCAAATTTTCCTAAACAGAACACAAGTTAACCAAGCATTTAACAACACAATGATAAGGTATATCCCGTCTTGGGGCCGCAACTAATCAAAAAGAGCGGGGATCAGGCGCACTACGTCTACAGAATCCTATAACCTAGGCTCTGATACCAAAAATGTCACGACCCGAAACTTATAGCAGAGTTTCCCCTCTATTCCTTAATATCCATTATCATATACGCAACTCATATACGTATAATCTATTTCCCTAATTCTCAACACATTAAACCACCCGAACAAGCTCTATATAAACATATAATGACCCAACTAATTCAGATATATGCATAAAACTCTCAAATATTTCTCAGTTGCAACCATCTTGTAACACAGACTGAACGAAAAGCTTTCATATATATATATATAGCATGCTTCTACAACACATCCAACCTTTAAACTAACTCGGCACTCTACGTGAATATATAATGAGTCTAACGGATTCTAATGTACATATATGCTCTCCATAGTGTGTTCAGCTACAACCATACCACTAAACCAACTAACAAAAGTTTCAGGTCGTAACAGGATTGTAACATTTACGAACACTTACTACCTATACTATGGGTGGGCCTACTTGCCAAAATCCTTTGCGCTGATCCCCGTTATCCAAAGCCCTCCTGTGCGGCTAGTCTAGCTCCTAGCTCATCTGGAAAAATGTATGCAGGGGGTGAGCTGCAACTCAGTGAGTACTATATTCCAAGGTAAAATGAGCTAATATGTTACATCACAATTCACGACAATCAATCATACATATATATATATATATATATACATATTTCACCGTGATATAGCATCCAATACCAAGATCATCCTTTCACACAACTCATAGGGCAACCAAATCCAAACAACAGTAATATAGCCATAGGGTTGCATTTCCTCGCAACAGAGTTATGACGGTACCGTGACCCCGCACACCTCATTCATATCATCCTCAACTCCCAATATCCATGTCTCATGAGCGGGGGCCGCCCATTAACCTCTGGCGGTAAGAGTTGACCTTCATTTATATTCCGCCGGTCCAGCGGCCGATCATGCCCCTACTTATATTCCGCCGGGTCCAGCGGCCGATCAGGCCCCCATTTGTATTCCGCCGGGTCCAGCGGCCGATCACGTCCCTATTTATATTCCGCCGGGTCCAGCGGCCGATCAAGCCCCTATTTATATTCCGCCGGGTTCGGCGGCCGATCAGACCCCTTTTATAATCTGCCGGGTCCAGCGATCCCATGGCTATAGTGCAACCATCACAAGCATACTAAGCATACACATCAACTATGTTCCGCAATCATTCGGCCACCATCACTTCTATAACCATACACACACACATATATATATATATATATATTTATTATTTTACGATGGAAGAAAGTACTCCCAAACACCCCTGAAATGACCACTTAATGAATCGAGCCTTCCGGAGGTATAGTCTCAGTCTCCCCAGCCCCTATCCAGTTCAAGCAAAAAGGTTAGATAATATACTAGATGAGGGTGAAAATATGCAGCAATTCACCTCCTGTGCTATTTCCTGAATGTAGCTATAATATAAGATGTTTATAATTTACAAATGCTTCTTCCCTATCTCTTTTGATTTCTACCTAACTCTTTAAATAGAGAACAATGCAAAATGCTATACACATGTATCTCTCAAATTATATCAACTTAGGATTCATCACAATATATATCAAATGGATGACCAATTTGATCAGCCAAATTCAGGAAGAGTGCAAGGAATTCTAAGTACTTCTTTGGTTCCGAAATACAAATAAATAAGAGCTTATTCAATCAATCCATCACATGATATCATTATAATGCATGATAAATTTTCAATTCAGTTCCCTTCTCTAGTCCATGGTCAGCTCACAGAGTAAAATGTATGCATATACCTATGCACACACGCTTGTCTACATCTATATATGTGTATATATACTTTCAGAAGGGCATAGCTATGTGCCTTAGAAACCCACCAATTTAACCAAGGGTTTTGCCCCCTGCCCCACAACCGAATTTTTCAACCCATATAAGTGACCAAACTCATCCCAAAACAACATAAGACTAACTCCAAACATATATCCAACTCAACTTATATCATTTAGGAGAAGCTACCAATCTCAACAACTAAAATTCTCAATCTAACCTAACTGAAATGGATGCAAGAAGAGCCACAACTATATACAACATAGTGAATATAGATGTTTAAATCATAGATAATCAACTTACTAATCAATACTCCAAACTTAGTCTTCTTCTCCAAGGATTTTTCTCAACTCAGCTAACTCCTCTCTCTCTCTCTCTCTTCTGGTTCATTTTCGTTTTTCTTGGGCTAGGGATAGAGCAAGGAGAAGTGTGGTTTAAATAAGGAAGAAAAGCAGAAAAAGAAAGTGGTCAAAGATGGTCAAAGGCGGTGGAAATAAATTGGCTGCTGAAAAGGAGGCCACTTGGCCCATTCCACACTCATCACTATCTGATTTCTCACCTTTTTCGTTATTATTATTATTTTTTTTTCTTTCGTATAGATAATGATCCAGCCACAAGTTGTGGTATATTAAATACATTTAAAGATCCAGCCAAAAAAAAATAAGGGTATATTATATACATGTATGTTATGTAACCATGCATGTGCATATGGATATGTATATGAGCATATATGCATGTTTGGTGGACACTAGCCTCACAATCTCCCCCACTAATGAAAATTTCGTCCCCGAAATTATTTACCTGATATCGGGAAAAGGTATGGATAGTTGACTCTCATAGAATCCTCGGGTTCCCGAGTGGCTTCTTCTATCGAATGACTCTTCCACAACACCTTTACTAATGGAATTCTCTTGGTTCGAAGGACCTGCTCCTTTCTATCTAAAATATCCACTGGCTCTTCCTCATATGTCAAGTCTTCATTTAGCTCCACCGGTTGATAACTCAGAACATGGGATGGGTCTGGTATATACTTACGCAACATTGACACATGAAACACGTTATGAATACGGGATAGTTCAGGAGGTAGAGCCAACCGGTATGCCACCTTCCCAATGCGCTCGAGAACCTCGTATGGCCCGATATATCTGGGACTAAGCTTCCCTTTCTTGCCAAATCTCATAATACCCTTCCACGGTGATACCTTTAAGAAAACTCGATCCCCTTGCTGAAACTCGAGGTCCTTTCTTCGTTTATCGGCATAATTCTTTTGTCGCCCTTGAGCGGTCTTTAATCTCTCTCTGATAATCTTGACCTTTTCAGCTGTTAGGTCGACTATTTCCGGTCCAGTTAATTGCCTCTCTCCAACTTCGTTCCAACACAATGGTGTTCGACAAACCCGACCATAAAGCGACTCATATGGTGCCATTCCAATACTAGATTGATAACTGTTATTATACGCGAATTCCATCAAAGGAAGGTAGTCATCCCAGCTGCCTTGAAATTCTATAACACACGCTCTTAACATTTCCTCCAATGTTTGAATGGTCCTTTCGCTTTGCCCGTCTGATTCAGGATGAAAAGCGGTGGTCAAATTCAACTTTGTGCCTAGAGCCGTAACAAAACTATTCCAGTACTTGGAAGTAAAATAGGAACCTCTGTCTGATACTATGGATGCCGGCACACCGTGCAACCTCACAATCTCCTTAATGAACAATTGTGCCAACTGATCTGCACCGAATGTCGTTTTAGCTGGTAGGAAGTGAGCGGATTTAGTCAGCCTATCAACTATCACCCATATAGAATCATGCCCTCTTCGTGTTCGTGGAAGTCCCGAGACAAAATCCATGGTGATCTTTTCCCATTTCCATTCAGGTACCGGAAGAGGTTGTAATAACCCGGATGGGTGTTGATGCTCTGCTTTAACCTGTTAACATACTAGACACTTGGCAACAAATTCAGCTATCTCCTTTTTCATGTTATACCACCAATAGCTTCTCTTCAAATTATAATACATCTTAGTGCTTCCGGGGTGCATTGCATAAGGTGAGCTATGAGCCTGTGCAAGAATCTCTCTCTTCAACTCAGCATCATTAGGTACACAAATTCGACTCCCAAACATAAGTGTGTCATCCTCTTTCAAAAGAAATTCAAACTTCTTGCCTTCCTTTACTCTGCCTTCCTTAATCTTGTTTTTCATCTCTACTAAAAATGGATCTACTTGTTGCGCTTCCCGAATTCGATCAACTAGCACTGGTTTCATATCATAAATAGCCATCAATGCTCCTAAACCGGTCATCTCTAGTTTAACTTCTAATGACCTCAACTCATTAATATAAGTGTGTCGTAAACACTCCACATACCTGCTAATCTTGCTGATGATTTCCGACTCAGTGCATCTGCCACCACGTTTGCCTTTCCTGGATGATAGTTGATCGTGCAATCATAATCTTTGATTAGTTCCATCCATCTCCTCTGTCTCAAGTTGAGTTCTTTTTGAGTGAACAAATGTTTCAAACTCTTGTGATCTGTATAAATCTCGCACTTTGCTCCATATAAATAATGTCTCCAAAGTTTGAGGGCGAATACCACGGCTGCCAATTCAAGATCATGCGTCGGGTAATTCTTCTCATGATTCCTTAATTGCCGAGATGCATAAGCCACCACTCTGCCATTTTGCATTAATACGCAGCCTAAGCCTTGATGGGATGCATCACTATATATCACAAACCCCTCATCAGTGGACGGAATAACAAGCACTGGGGCAGTGGTCAACCTCTTCTTCAACTCCTGGAAACTTTGCTCATACTCATCTGTCCATTCAAACTTCACACTTTTCCGCGTTAACCGAGTCAGGGGAGCAGCAATAAGGGAGAATCCTTCCACAAATCTTCGATAATAACCAGCTAATCCTAGGAAACTCCTCACCTCTGTTACACTTGTAGGACGATTCCAATTCAAGATAGCTTCAATCTTCGTCGGATCCACTGATATGCCATCACCTGAAATCACATGCCCGAGGAATCCCACTCGGTCTAACCAAAACTCACATTTGCTAAACTTGGCATAAAGTTTTCTTTCTCTCAAAATCTGCAACACTACACGAAGATGTTCTTCATGCTCATTCCGGTTCCTCGAGTATACCAATATATCATCGATGAAAACCACCACAAACTGATCAAGATATAGCTGGAAGACTCTATTCATTAAATCCATAAAAGCTGCTGGAGCATTTGTTAACCCGAAAGGCATCACAAGGAATTCATAATGTCCATACCGAGTGCGAAAAGCAGTCTTGGGCACATCAGAGTCCTTGATCTTCAGCTGGTGGTATCCCGATCTAAGATCGATCTTCGAGAAGACGGTAGCACCTCGGAGCTGATCAAACAAGTCATCTATCCTAGGTAAAGGATATTTATTGCGCACCGTTACCCGATTCAGCTGTCGGTAATCTATACACAATCTAAGTGAGCCATCCTTCTTCTTCACAAACAAAACGGGAGCACCCCAAGGAGATACACTAGGCCTGATAAATCCCTTTTCTAATAATTCTTGCAGCTGAATTTTCAATTCCATGAGTTCTGACGGGGCCATACGATACGGTGCACGGGAAATCGGCGCAGTACCGGGATCTAACTCGATAGTAAACTCAATCTCTCTATCAGGGGGAAGACCAGGTAAATCATCAGGAAAAACCTCCGGAAACTCGCAAACTGCTGAAATTTCACTAAGTTTTGGTGAGTTGACCTCGGTAGCAATCACATGTGCCAAATATCCTTCACACCCCCTTTTCAAAAGTTTCGTCGCCTCGAGAAATGATATAACATTGAATGGAGTACCCAACTGATCTCCATGAAGCTTAAATTCAGGCTCATTTGGTATTCTAAAGATAACCTCCTTCTTGTAACACTCCACCGAAGCATGATGAGAAGCAAGCCAATCCATCCCGAGGATAACATCAAAATCCCAAATGTTTAAGGGTATTAAATCTACTAGCATCTCCTTATCCCCTAAGTGTAGCCTACAACTGCGATACACCTCCCCAACTACCACACTTTCCCCGGTCGGTGTAGCTATGGACATACGACTATCTAATAACTCTCGTGGCCTGTTAGAATGCATGGCATATGACAATGAGATATATGAATGAGTGGACCCTGGGTCTATAAGTACATGAGCAGGTTTATTAAAGAGATTTAACGTACCCGTCACTACAGTCGGAGTGGCATCAGCATCCCGCTTCGTTAAGGTGAATACTCTACCCTGCGTCATTGGTCTATTGGCCTGGCCTGCTGAGCTCACCATCGATCCACCCCCTCGGCCTTGAACACTCTTGTTGCTACTCATCTGCCCACGGCCTCTCATCGCCGATGGCCTATTGCCTACACTAGCGCTGCTTGACGCTGCTACTATAGGCTGCCTACAATTCCTCTGTACATGTCCCTTCATGCCACATCTGAAACATGTAACCCCCTCACTCCTTAATTGTGGGCAATTGTTTCTTAAGTGATCACGACGTCCACAATGAAAGCAACTCCCGGACTGCACTTGACAAACTCCGGAATGAAATCGACCACAATTCTGACAATTTTGATGCCTCGAGAGATTAGTTCCACCATAACTTCCACCACTCTGACTCCTCATGCCCTTACCTTCATGAGACCATTGCGGAAGCTGCTGATAAGTTGATTTCCCTCTATTGAAGCCTTGAATGAACCCGCCTCTTTTTGGGGGTCGGAAGGAACCCTCTACAAGTGAGCTACTAGGTCGAGTTATACTTTGCTCCCTCTGATGAACTTCCTCTCGTAAGTCCTCCTCAGTGATAATGGCTTTATTATACAGGTCTGCAAATAATGGGATCTCCAAAACGGAAACGCGCGACCTCATATTGAGGTTCAATCCATCCAAGAACCTACTGCATTTGGAAGTTTCATCACTTACCAATGTAGGGGCAAAACGTGACAACTTGGTAAATTTTACTTCATATTCAGCTACGCTGAGGTCCCCTTGCTTCAAATTCAAAAATTCCCGCTCCTTGGCGCGCCGAAACGAGGCTGGAAAGTACTTATTATAAAATGCTTGCGTAAACTCAGCCCAAGTGATAATGTGCGAGGAGTTCGGGTCCAGTCGTCTTTGAGTAGCCTCCCACAAGTACTGAGCATCCCCTTCTAGCATGAATGTTGCAAGTGCCACACGTTGGTTGTCTGAAACCTCCATGATTGCAAAAATTCTTTCCATTCCAGCCATCCAATTCACCGCTTCTATAGGACCAGCACTTCTCGAAAAACTAGATGGACCATATTTCCTAAACCTTTCATACGGCGTCAATTGTTGCTCCATGTGAGATGTAGATGCACTCGGCTGTGCTGCTTGCCTCTGGAAGAAGGCCGTTTTGTTGCTCAATTAGCTGCGCTTGCTGCTCCACTAGACGAGTCATGGCTGCTAACGTCTGGTGGATTGGTGGATCTTGAACCCTAGGAGCTGCAGCAGCTTCTTGAGGAGCTTGAGACACTTGCTCCTCTGTCATCGGCTCAGGTGTACTCATAGCTAAATTCTCGGCTGTACGGTATCTAGGTCGACCCCGCCTTGCACGTTTGGGTCCCATTGCAAATTTTCCTAAACAGAACACAAGTTAACCAAGCATTTAACAACACAATGATAAGGTATATCCCGTCTTGGGGCCGCAACTAATCAAAAAGAGCGGGGATCAGGCGCACTACGTCTACAGAATCCTATAACCTAGGCTCTGATACCAAAAATGTCACGACCCGAAACTTATAGCAGAGTTTCCCCTCTATTCCTTAATATCCATTATCATATACGCAACTCATATACGTATAATCTATTTCCCTAATTCTCAACACATTAAACCACCCGAACAAGCTCTATATAAACATATAATGACCCAACTAATTCAGATATATGCATAAAACTCTCAAATATTTCTCAGTTGCAACCATCTTGTAACACAGACTGAACGAAAAGCTTTCATATATATATATATAGCATGCTTCTACAACACATCCAACCTTTAAACTAACTCGGCACTCTACGTTAATATATAATGAGTCTAACGGATTCTAATGTACATATATGCTCTCCATAGTGTGTTCAGCTACAACCATACCACTAAACCAACTAACAAAAGTTTCAGGTCGTAACAGGATTGTAACATTTACGAACACTTACTACCTATACTATGGGTGGGCCTACTTGCCAAAATCCTTTGCGCTGATCCCCGTTATCCAAAGCCCTCCTGTGCGGCTAGTCTAGCTCCTAGCTCATCTGGAAAAATGTATGCAGGGGGTGAGCTGCAACTCAGTGAGTACTATATTCCAAGGTAAAATGAGCTAATATGTTACATCACAATTCACGACAATCAATCATACATATATATATATATATATATATATATATACATATTTCACCGTGATATAGCATCCAATACCAAGATCATCCTTTCACACAACTCATAGGGCAACCAAATCCAAACAACAGTAATATAGCCATAGGGTTGCATTTCCTCGCAACAGAGTTATGACGGTACCGTGACCCCGCACACCTCATTCATATCATCCTCAACTCCCAATATCCATGTCTCATGAGCGGGGGCCGCCCATTAACCTCTGGCGGTAAGAGTTGACCTTCATTTATATTCCGCCGGTCCAGCGTCCGATCATGCCCCTACTTATATTCCGCCGGGTCCAGCGGCCGATCAGGCCCCCATTTGTATTCCGCCGGGTCCAGCGGCCGATCACGTCCCTATTTATATTCCGCCGGGTCCAGCGGCCGATCAAGCCCCTATTTATATTCCGCCGGGTTCGGCGGCCGATCAGACCCCTTTTATAATCTGCCGGGTCCAGCGATCCCATGGCTATAGTGCAACCATCACAAGCATACTAAGCATACACATCAACTATGTTCCGCAATCATTCGGCCACCATCACTTCTATAACCATACACACACACATATATATATATATATATATATATTATTATTTTACGATGGAAGAAAGTACTCCCAAACACCCCTGAAATGACCACTTAATGAATCGAGCCTTCCGGAGGTATAGTCTCAGTCTCCCCAGCCCCTATCCAGTTCAAGCAAAAGGTTAGATAATATACTAGATGAGGGTGAAAATATGCAGCAATTCACCTCCTGTGCTATTTCCTGAATGTAGCTATAATATAAGATGTTTATAATTTACAAATGCTTCTTCCCTATCTCTTTTGATTTCTACCTAACTCTTTAAATAGAGAACAATGCAAAATGCTATACACATGTATCTCTCAAATTATATCAACTTAGGATTCATCACAATATATATCAAATGGATGACCAATTTGATCAGCCAAATTCAGGAAGAGTGCAAGGAATTCTAAGTACTTCTTTGGTTCCGAAATACAAATAAATAAGAGCTTATTCAATCAATCCATCACATGATATCATTATAATGCATGATAAATTTTCAATTCAGTTCCCTTCTCTAGTCCATGGTCAGCTCACAGAGTAAAATGTATGCATATACCTATGCACACACGCTTGTCTACATCTATATATGTGTATATATACTTTCAGAAGGGCATAGCTATGTGCCTTAGAAACCCACCAATTTAACCAAGGGTTTTGCCCCCTGCCCCACAACCGAATTTTTCAACCCATATAAGTGACCAAACTCATCCCAAAACAACATAAGACTAACTCCAAACATATATCCAACTCAACTTATATCATTTAGGAGAAGCTACCAATCTCAACAACTAAAATTCTCAATCTAACCTAACTGAAATGGATGCAAGAAGAGCCACAACTATATACAACATAGTGAATATAGATGTTTAAATCATAGATAATCAACTTACTAATCAATACTCCAAACTTAGTCTTCTTCTCCAAGGATTTTTCTCAACTCAGCTAACTCCTCTCTCTCTCTCTCTTCTGGTTCATTTTCGTTTTTCTTGGGCTAGGGATAGAGCAAGGAGAAGTGTGGTTTAAATAAGGAAGAAAAGCAGAAAAAGAAAGTGGTCAAAGATGGTCAAAGGCGGTGGAAATAAATTGGCTGCTGAAAAGGAGGCCACTTGGCCCATTCCACACTCATCACTATCTGATTTCTCACCTTTTTCGTTATTATTATTTTTTTTTTCTTTCGTATAGATAATGATCCAGCCACAAGTTGTGGTATATTAAATACATTTAAAGATCCAGCCAAAAAAAAATAAGGGTATATTATATACATGTATGTTATGTAACCATGCATGTGCATATGGATATGTATATGAGCATATATGCATGTTTGGTGGACACTAGCCTCACAATCTCCCCCACTAATGAAAATTTCGTCCCCGAAATTATTTACCTGATATCGGGAAAAGGTATGGATAGTTGACTCTCATAGAATCCTCGGGTTCCCGAGTGGCTTCTTCTATCGAATGACTCTTCCACAACACCTTTACTAATGGAATTCTCTTGGTTCGAAGGACCTGCTCCTTTCTATCTAAAATATCCACTGGCTCTTCCTCATATGTCAAGTCTTCATTTAGCTCCACCGGTTGATAACTCAGAACATGGGATGGGTCTGGTATATACTTACGCAACATTGACACATGAAACACGTTATGAATACGGGATAGTTCAGGAGGTAGAGCCAACCGGTATGCCACCTTCCCAATGCGCTCGAGAACCTCGTATGGCCCGATATATCTGGGACTAAGCTTCCCTTTCTTGCCAAATCTCATAATACCCTTCCACGGTGATACCTTTAAGAAAACTCGATCCCCTTGCTGAAACTCGAGGTCCTTTCTTCGTTTATCGGCATAATTCTTTTGTCGCCCTTGAGCGGTCTTTAATCTCTCTCTGATAATCTTGACCTTTTCAGCTGTTAGGTCGACTATTTCCGGTCCAGTTAATTGCCTCTCTCCAACTTCGTTCCAACACAATGGTGTTCGACAAACCCGACCATAAAGCGACTCATATGGTGCCATTCCAATACTAGATTGATAACTGTTATTATACGCGAATTCCATCAAAGGAAGGTAGTCATCCCAGCTGCCTTGAAATTCTATAACACACGCTCTTAACATTTCCTCCAATGTTTGAATGGTCCTTTCGCTTTGCCCGTCTGATTCAGGATGAAAAGCGGTGGTCAAATTCAACTTTGTGCCTAGAGCCGTAACAAAACTATTCCAGTACTTGGAAGTAAAATAGGAACCTCTGTCTGATACTATGGATGCCGGCACACCGTGCAACCTCACAATCTCCTTAATGAACAATTGTGCCAACTGATCTGCACCGAATGTCGTTTTAGCTGGTAGGAAGTGAGCGGATTTAGTCAGCCTATCAACTATCACCCATATAGAATCATGCCCTCTTCGTGTTCGTGGAAGTCCCGAGACAAAATCCATGGTGATCTTTTCCCATTTCCATTCAGGTACCGGAAGAGGTTGTAATAACCCGGATGGGTGTTGATGCTCTGCTTTAACCTGTTAACATACTAGACACTTGGCAACAAATTCAGCTATCTCCTTTTTCATGTTATACCACCAATAGCTTCTCTTCAAATTATAATACATCTTAGTGCTTCCGGGGTGCATTGCATAAGGTGAGCTATGAGCCTGTGCAAGAATCTCTCTCTTCAACTCAGCATCATTAGGTACACAAATTCGACTCCCAAACATAAGTGTGTCATCCTCTTTCAAAAGAAATTCAAACTTCTTGCCTTCCTTTACTCTGCCTTCCTTAATCTTGTTTTTCATCTCTACTAAAAATGGATCTACTTGTTGCGCTTCCCGAATTCGATCAACTAGCACTGGTTTCATATCATAAATAGCCATCAATGCTCCTAAACCGGTCATCTCTAGTTTAACTTCTAATGACCTCAACTCATTAATATAAGTGTGTCGTAAACACTCCACATACCTGCTAATCTTGCTGATGATTTCCGACTCAGTGCATCTGCCACCACGTTTGCCTTTCCTGGATGATAGTTGATCGTGCAATCATAATCTTTGATTAGTTCCATCCATCTCCTCTGTCTCAAGTTGAGTTCTTTTTGAGTGAACAAATGTTTCAAACTCTTGTGATCTGTATAAATCTCGCACTTTGCTCCATATAAATAATGTCTCCAAAGTTTGAGGGCGAATACCACGGCTGCCAATTCAAGATCATGCGTCGGGTAATTCTTCTCATGATTCCTTAATTGCCGAGATGCATAAGCCACCACTCTGCCATTTTGCATTAATACGCAGCCTAAGCCTTGATGGGATGCATCACTATATATCACAAACCCCTCATCAGTGGACGGAATAACAAGCACTGGGGCAGTGGTCAACCTCTTCTTCAACTCCTGGAAACTTTGCTCATACTCATCTGTCCATTCAAACTTCACACTTTTCCGCGTTAACCGAGTCAGGGGAGCAGCAATAAGGGAGAATCCTTCCACAAATCTTCGATAATAACCAGCTAATCCTAGGAAACTCCTCACCTCTGTTACACTTGTAGGACGATTCCAATTCAAGATAGCTTCAATCTTCGTCGGATCCACTGATATGCCATCACCTGAAATCACATGCCCGAGGAATCCCACTCGGTCTAACCAAAACTCACATTTGCTAAACTTGGCATAAAGTTTTCTTTCTCTCAAAATCTGCAACACTACACGAAGATGTTCTTCATGCTCATTCCGGTTCCTCGAGTATACCAATATATCATCGATGAAAACCACCACAAACTGATCAAGATATAGCTGGAAGACTCTATTCATTAAATCCATAAAAGCTGCTGGAGCATTTGTTAACCCGAAAGGCATCACAAGGAATTCATAATGTCCATACCGAGTGCGAAAAGCAGTCTTGGGCACATCAGAGTCCTTGATCTTCAGCTGGTGGTATCCCGATCTAAGATCGATCTTCGAGAAGACGGTAGCACCTCGGAGCTGATCAAACAAGTCATCTATCCTAGGTAAAGGATATTTATTGCGCACCGTTACCCGATTCAGCTGTCGGTAATCTATACACAATCTAAGTGAGCCATCCTTCTTCTTCACAAACAAAACGGGAGCACCCCAAGGAGATACACTAGGCCTGATAAATCCCTTTTCTAATAATTCTTGCAGCTGAATTTTCAATTCCATGAGTTCTGACGGGGCCATACGATACGGTGCACGGGAAATCGGCGCAGTACCGGGATCTAACTCGATAGTAAACTCAATCTCTCTATCAGGGGGAAGACCAGGTAAATCATCAGGAAAAACCTCCGGAAACTCGCAAACTGCTGAAATTTCACTAAGTTTTGGTGAGTTGACCTCGGTAGCAATCACATGTGCCAAATATCCTTCACACCCCCTTTTCAAAAGTTTCGTCGCCTCGAGAAATGATATAACATTGAATGGAGTACCCAACTGATCTCCATGAAGCTTAAATTCAGGCTCATTTGGTATTCTAAAGATAACCTCCTTCTTGTAACACTCCACCGAAGCATGATGAGAAGCAAGCCAATCCATCCCGAGGATAACATCAAAATCCCAAATGTTTAAGGGTATTAAATCTACTAGCATCTCCTTATCCCCTAAGTGTAGCCTACAACTGCGATACACCTCCCCAACTACCACACTTTCCCCGGTCGGTGTAGCTATGGACATACGACTATCTAATAACTCTCGTGGCCTGTTAGAATGCATGGCATATGACAATGAGATATATGAATGAGTGGACCCTGGGTCTATAAGTACATGAGCAGGTTTATTAAAGAGATTTAACGTACCCGTCACTACAGTCGGAGTGGCATCAGCATCCCGCTTCGTTAAGGTGAATACTCTACCCTGCGTCATTGGTCTATTGGCCTGGCCTGCTGAGCTCACCATCGATCCACCCCCTCGGCCTTGAACACTCTTGTTGCTACTCATCTGCCCACGGCCTCTCATCGCCGATGGCCTATTGCCTACACTAGCGCTGCTTGACGCTGCTACTATAGGCTGCCTACAATTCCTCTGTACATGTCCCTTCATGCCACATCTGAAACATGTAACCCCCTCACTCCTTAATTGTGGGCAATTGTTTCTTAAGTGATCACGACGTCCACAATGAAAGCAACTCCCGGACTGCACTTGACAAACTCCGGAATGAAATCGACCACAATTCTGACAATTTTGATGCCTCGAGAGATTAGTTCCACCATAACTTCCACCACTCTGACTCCTCATGCCCTTACCTTCATGAGACCATTGCGGAAGCTGCTGATAAGTTGATTTCCCTCTATTGAAGCCTTGAATGAACCCGCCTCTTTTTGGGGGTCGGAAGGAACCCTCTACAAGTGAGCTACTAGGTCGAGTTATACTTTGCTCCCTCTGATGAACTTCCTCTCGTAAGTCCTCCTCAGTGATAATGGCTTTATTATACAGGTCTGCAAATAATGGGATCTCCAAAACGGAAACGCGCGACCTCATATTGAGGTTCAATCCATCCAAGAACCTACTGCATTTGGAAGTTTCATCACTTACCAATGTAGGGGCAAAACGTGACAACTTGGTAAATTTTACTTCATATTCAGCTACGCTGAGGTCCCCTTGCTTCAAATTCAAAAATTCCCGCTCCTTGGCGCGCCGAAACGAGGCTGGAAAGTACTTATTATAAAATGCTTGCGTAAACTCAGCCCAAGTGATAATGTGCGAGGAGTTCGGGTCCAGTCGTCTTTGAGTAGCCTCCCACAAGTACTGAGCATCCCCTTCTAGCATGAATGTTGCAAGTGCCACACGTTGGTTGTCTGAAACCTCCATGATTGCAAAAATTCTTTCCATTCCAGCCATCCAATTCACCGCTTCTATAGGACCAGCACTTCTCGAAAAACTAGATGGACCATATTTCCTAAACCTTTCATACGGCGTCAATTGTTGCTCCATGTGAGATGTAGATGCACTCGGCTGTGCTGCTTGCCTCTGGAAGAAGGCCGTTTTGTTGCTCAATTAGCTGCGCTTGCTGCTCCACTAGACGAGTCATGGCTGCTAACGTCTGGTGGATTGGTGGATCTTGAACCCTAGGAGCTGCAGCAGCTTCTTGAGGAGCTTGAGACACTTGCTCCTCTGTCATCGGCTCAGGTGTACTCATAGCTAAATTCTCGGCTGTACGGTATCTAGGTCGACCCCGCCTTGCACGTTTGGGTCCCATTGCAAATTTTCCTAAACAGAACACAAGTTAACCAAGCATTTAACAACACAATGATAAGGTATATCCCGTCTTGGGGCCGCAACTAATCAAAAAGAGCGGGGATCAGGCGCACTACGTCTACAGAATCCTATAACCTAGGCTCTGATACCAAAAATGTCACGACCCGAAACTTATAGCAGAGTTTCCCCTCTATTCCTTAATATCCATTATCATATACGCAACTCATATACGTATAATCTATTTCCCTAATTCTCAACACATTAAACCACCCGAACAAGCTCTATATAAACATATAATGACCCAACTAATTCAGATATATGCATAAAACTCTCAAATATTTCTCAGTTGCAACCATCTTGTAACACAGACTGAACGAAAAGCTTTCATATATATATATATAGCATGCTTCTACAACACATCCAACCTTTAAACTAACTCGGCACTCTACGTTAATATATAATGAGTCTAACGGATTCTAATGTACATATATGCTCTCCATAGTGTGTTCAGCTACAACCATACCACTAAACCAACTAACAAAAGTTTCAGGTCGTAACAGGATTGTAACATTTACGAACACTTACTACCTATACTATGGGTGGGCCTACTTGCCAAAATCCTTTGCGCTGATCCCCGTTATCCAAAGCCCTCCTGTGCGGCTAGTCTAGCTCCTAGCTCATCTGGAAAAATGTATGCAGGGGGTGAGCTGCAACTCAGTGAGTACTATATTCCAAGGTAAAATGAGCTAATATGTTACATCACAATTCACGACAATCAATCATACATATATATATATATATATATATATACATATTTCACCGTGATATAGCATCCAATACCAAGATCATCCTTTCACACAACTCATAGGGCAACCAAATCCAAACAACAGTAATATAGCCATAGGGTTGCATTTCCTCGCAACAGAGTTATGACGGTACCGTGACCCCGCACACCTCATTCATATCATCCTCAACTCCCAATATCCATGTCTCATGAGCGGGGGCCGCCCATTAACCTCTGGCGGTAAGAGTTGACCTTCATTTTTATTCCGCCGGTCCAGCGTCCGATCATGCCCCTACTTATATTCCGCCGGGTCCAGCGGCCGATCAGGCCCCCATTTGTATTCCGCCGGGTCCAGCGGCCGATCACGTCCCTATTTATATTCCTCCGGGTCCAGCGGCCGATCAAGCCCCTATTTATATTCCGCCGGGTTCGGCGGCCGATCAGACCCCTTTTATAATCTGCCGGGTCCAGCGATCCCATGGCTATAGTGCAACCATCACAAGCATACTAAGCATACACATCAACTATGTTCCGCAATCATTCGGCCACCATCACTTCTATAACCATACACACACACACACACATATATATATATATATATATATATATATTTATTATTATTTTACGATGGAAGAAAGTACTCCCAAACACCCCTGAAATGACCACTTAATGAATCGAGCCTTCCGGAGGTATAGTCTCAGTCTCCCCAGCCCCTATCCAGTTCAAGCAAAAAGGTTAGATAATATACTAGATGAGGGTGAAAATATGCAGCAATTCACCTCCTGTGCTATTTCCTGAATGTAGCTATAATATAAGATGTTTATAATTTACAAATGCTTCTTCCCTATCTCTTTTGATTTCTACCTAACTCTTTAAATAGAGAACAATGCAAAATGCTATACACATGTATCTCTCAAATTATATCAACTTAGGATTCATCACAATATATATCAAATGGATGACCAATTTGATCAGCCAAATTCAGGAAGAGTGCAAGGAATTCTGATAGGGTTGAGCCGGTCTCCGAGCATGAGGACAAGTTGCATATTTCTACCGGACCGATAACCAGAGCACGTGCCAAGAAATTGGAGCATGCTTTGCAGAACTTATGGACGAATATTCTGGAAGAGGCATGCAGTTCGAGAGACGAGCGAGTCGACTCGGGGCTGATTTTGGTCATCAAGAGTGCTGAACCTCATCAGTACACATCGGGACATTAAATGATGACCACAACCACCTCAAATCGGGTTGAATATGCATCCTAGAAGATGGCCACCAATTCTGGTTTGACTATTAGGTTGGAATATGCCTTCTAGAAGATGGTCACCAAATCTGGTTGGAATATTAGGTTGGAATATCTGGTTGGAATATCTGGTTGGACTATTAGGTTGGAATATGCCATCTAGAATATGCTTGTTTTCCTTAGTTGTCTTCAATTGCAAGAGCATTATATAAGCTCCTCCCTAGGTTAGTTTTAGACACAACTCTTCTACCATTTTTCCTATCTTGTGAGAGATATTCTCCAAATTGTTCTTGTTGAACTTATGCTTCAAGGGTTGCAAGTCGATTACTTGTAGTTCTTAAGCTTCTTATAATATCGGTTTCTAGCTCTATATAGCTACGGGGTCGATATTCCACCTTTCGAAATCTCTATCTTGGACGATCCGGGATTTGATTCCATATCATTGTTGCTGGGTTCCGCGACGGATTCGACGGGGTTCACATCATTTTGGTATCAGAGCTTAGGCTCCAAATTGAGGTTTCATCTATCCTTGTTCTTTCCTTGTTCACCATTCTGGAATTTTTAGATCTATCTTCCATTTCTATCCTTTCCATTTAGTCTTGACTGATCCGTTCATAGCTATTAAAAAAAAAATCGTCCAAAAAAAAAAACGTGAAAAAGAATCAAAAAAAAAAAAAAGAGGAGAGGAGATCTGATTACACAGGCCTTAAGTAGACCTGTCATAGTTGCTTCCATTCTGCTTTTCTCCGATCGTATTTGTGTCCATTCCATCTTTGATTTGTCTGGGATCATTCCTTTTACATACATCTTGTCCATCCATATATCTCTTCGCTTCTTTGCTACTTGGAACTGATATTATAAGTGGCTCGAGCGAACAAGTAATTTCCTCAAGGACTTGTAATTAGATTGCTCAGTTCGTCCAGAACTTTGTGGAGAAATCTGTGAGAGGAAAAAGGCCAGAGGGAGTGAGACCATCAGAGGGTAAAAGCCATTTGTATCGAGTGAAATACGAGAGTTTGTGTGACATCGATTTGAACGTGAGGGAGTGATTGTGAGGTCCTTTTACTCTAATATTTCTTTGCAGATTTCAACATGTCGCAAGAAGATAGCGGGGGACATGAGCAAAGTAGTGGAGGGCCTGATCAAAGCACAATTATTCGGGCTATGCAACAACAATTTGAGCGAATGAACATGGTGCTCAATACGATTAATGACCGGTTGGAGAGGCATGATGAGCGGATTGACCAGTTGCGACAAGCTCCCAATCAACAACCAAGGAGAAACAATAACCGACAACCAGCACCTACTACTGATCCATTTGATGGCCACGAGGAGAGATCCTATGATGATGAGGATGATGTATCTTCCATTGCCGCAATGAGACGAGCTCGAGGAGCAAGGGCTGAGACGCCATGGCGCGAACGTGGAAGGCGCCAAGAAAGAGACACCGTTGATCGTAATATGGGGTCCATCAAGCTGACCATTCCTCCATTCCAAGGCAAGAGCGATCCCGATATTTACATCGAATGGGAAAGGAGGGTTGAATTGGTTTTTGATTGTCACAACTACTCCGAGGAGAAGAAGGTGAAGCTTGCAGCTGTGGCATTCACCGACTATGCCATAGTTTGGTGGGATCAATTGACGGTGAGTAGACGCCGAAATGGAGAGCGACCTATTGACAATTGGGAGGGCATGAAAGCTGTCATGCGGAGGAGGTTTGTCCCATCCCATTACTACCGGGATTTATACTTGAAGCTGCAGAATCTTAAGCAAGGGTCTAAGACCGTGGAGGAGTACCACAAGGAGATGGAGATTGCCATGATTCGCGCCAATGTTGAGGAGGATCGAGAGGCAACCATGGCTCGGTTCATTAGTGGACTTAATCGGGAGATTGCCAATATTGTGGAGCTGCACCATTATGTGGAGCTTGAAGAATTGGTGCACATGGCTATGAAGGTTGAGAGGCAACTCAAGAAGGGGGGACGATCGTCATCCAGGTTCGAATCCTCTAATTCGAATTCGAAGTGGACTTCCAAGTTTGAAGGGGCTGGACCTAAATGGACTGGTTCGAAGCAAGAGGAGAAGGCCAAGGGAAACAAGCCCGCAACCAAGCCATCATCTGATTCTAAGGAGAGGGGTAACTCTTCTTCCCAACCTCAAAGAAACCGTGATGTAAAATGCTTTCGTTGTTTGGGTTCTGGTCATTATGCTTCTCAATGCCCGAACAAGAGAGCCATGATTATGTTAGATAACGGGGAGATTGCAAGTGCGGATGAGTATGAGAGTGACACTGACTCTATGCCATCACTTGAAGATGCCGATGATGTGGAGCATGCTGTATCGGGTCAAACTCTTGTTGTTTTGAGAGCTCTACATGTGCAAGCCAAAGAAGATGGTGATGGGCTACAAAGAGAGAACATTTTCTACACTCGATGCCACGTGAAGGATCGAGTATGTGGACTGATTATTGATGGGGGAAGCACTGTGAATGTGGCAAGCAAGCTGATGGTGGAGAAGCTTGGTTTGAGCACTCAAAAGCATCCAAGGCCATATAGACTTCAGTGGCTGAATGAGAGTGGTGAATTAAAGGTGACAAAACAAGTGTTAATCTCATTTTCTATTGGGAAGTACCATGATGAAGTTTTGTGTGATGTAGTTCCTATGATAGCCAGCCATTTGTTACTCGGGAGGCCATGGCAATTTGATCGAAGAACTACACATGACGGGTACAAGAATCGGTATAGTTTCATCAAGGATGGTCGAAGCATGACACTTGCACCGCTGCCACCACATCAAGTGTTCGAAGAGCAACTCCAAATCAAAAGGTCCAGTGCTGAGAGTTCAAAAGAAAGTAAGAGAGTGGCTGAACCAAAAGAAAAGGAGAGTAAAAGTGAGAGGAAAGAAATTCGAGAGAAAAGTGAGAAAGAGAGTGAAAAGAAAGAAAAATGTGAGAGTTCAGCCTTGAAAAGAAAAGAGGGGAAGAAATTGAGTTTCTTCACAAAAGAAAGAGAATTAGAGAGTGTTAGTAAGGATGAAAGGCCAATGATATTGTTCTTGTACAAAGAGGCCTACTTATCTAATACTTTTAACCTATATTTGCCTAGTGTTGTGGTTTCTCTTTTGCAGGAGTTTGATGATGTGTTTCTTGAGGGGACGCCACCGGGATTGCCACCAATCCGTGGGATCGAACATCAAATTGATTTCATTCCAGGAGCGCCCATTCCAAACCGGCCAGCATATCGGTGTAATCCCGAAGAAGCAAAAGAACTCCAAAAGCAAGTTGATGAGTTGCTGACCAAGGGCTATGTCCGAGAGAGCATGAGTCCATGCTCTGTGCCCGTGTTGCTTGTTCCCAAGAAAGATGGCACATGGAGAATGTGTGTGGATTGTCGAGCTGTGAATAAGATAACGGTAAAGTATCGCTATCCTATCCCTCGATTAGATGATATGCTTGATGAATTGCATGGTTCCACTATATTTTCTAAGATTGATTTGAAGAGTGGATACCATCAAATTCGCATGAAAGAAGGAGATGAGTGGAAAACAGCATTTAAAACCAAGAGTGGATTGTATGAGTGGTTAGTGATGCCATTTGGATTGACTAATGCACCCAGCACATTTATGCGCCTTATGAATCATGTCTTGCGTGCTTACATTGGAAAATTTGTTGTTGTTTACTTTGATGATATTCTGATTTATAGCAAAACTGAGCATGATCATATGAATCATTTGAGGTGTGTTCTTGAGGTGCTGAGGCATGAGAAGTTGTATGCTAACCTTAAGAAGTGTGAATTTTTCTTGGAAAGTGTTGTTTTTCTTGGTTTTGTCGTAAGTTCCAAGGGTGTGGAAGTGGATGAAGAGAAGGTGAAAGCAATCCGGGAATGGCCTACACCCACTACCATTGCTGAGGTCCGAAGCTTCCATGGCCTTGCTGGGTTCTATCGAAGATTTGTGCGCAATTTTAGCACCATAGCTGCTCCTTTGACCGAGATCATCAAGAAGGAAGTTGGCTTTAGATGGGGCAAAGAGCAAGAGAATGCATTCAATACCTTGAAAGAAAAGCTAAGTTCTGCTCCTTTACTGATTTTACCGGACTTTTCTAAACCTTTTGAAATCGAATGTGATGCTTCCGGTATTGGTATAGGTGCCGTCCTTATGCAAGAGAAGAGGCCTATTGCTTACTTCAGTGAGAAGCTCAACGGGGCTGCGTTGAACTACTCCACATACGACAAGGAACTCTATGCTTTGGTGAGGGCTTTGGAGACATGGCAGCATTACTTGTGGTCCAAGGAGTTCATCATTCACACCGACCATGAGTCCTTGAAGCATTTAAAGGGTCAAAGCAAGCTGAACCGAAGGCACACACGTTGGATCGAGTTCATCGAGATGTTTCCCTATGTGATCCAATACAAGAAAGGTAAGGAAAATGTAGTGGCTGATGCCTTATCTCGCAGGTATACTCTTATCTCAACTCTTGATGCCAAACTTTTGGGATTTGAATATATCAAAGAGTTATACTTGCATGATCATGATTTTAAGGAAGTCTTTTCTGAATGTGAAAAAGGGGCTTTTGACAAGTTTTATAAGCATGAGGGGTATTTGTTTCGTGAAAACAAGCTATGTATTCCACAAAGTTCCATGCGAGAATTGCTTGTTAGGGAAGCCCATGGGGGAGGTTTAATGGGGCATTTTGGTGTGGCTAAGACCTTAGATGTTTTGAGAGAGCATTTCTTTTGGCCACATATGAAAAGAGACGTTGAAAGGATCTGTCTTAGGTGTGTCACATGTAAGAAAGCTAAGTCTAAGATTCAACCTCATGGACTTTACATGCCCTTGCCCGTTCCTAGTCATCCATGGACTGATGTATCAATGGATTTTGTTTTGGGTTTGCCTAGGACTAAGAATGGTAAGGATTCTATCTTTGTAGTAGTGGATCGTTTTTCAAAGATGGCTCATTTTATTCCTTGTAAGAAGACGGATGACGCTACTCATGTGGCGGGCCTTTTCTTTAAGGAAGTAGTGCGTTTGCATGGCATCCCCAGAACAATTGTAAGTGATCGTGATGTTAAGTTCCTAAGTCACTTTTGGCGTGTTTTGTGGGGAAAATTGGGAACAAAGCTATTGTTTTCTACCACTTGCCACCCACAAACTGATGGGCAAACAGAGGTTGTAAATCGAACCTTAGGTACTTTGCTGCGAGCTGTTATTAAAAGGAACGTGAAAAGTTGGGAAGATTGCATTCCATTCATTGAGTTTGCATATAATCGGGCCATGCATTCTTCTACTAAGTTTTCTCCCTTTGAGGTTGTTTATGGCTTTAATCCACTGACCCCATTGGATTTAACTCCATTGCCTATTGGTGAGATTGTTAGCCTTGATGGAAAGCGTAAGGCAGAACTTGTGAAGAAGATCCATGAAGAAGCAAGGAACCACATCTTGCACAAAAACGAGCAAGCTGCCACTCGAGCCAACAAGGGAAGAAAGCATGTCACTTTCGAACCGGGAGATTGGGTCTGGGTTCATTTCAGGAAGGAGAGGTTTTCAAGCCAAAGGAAATCAAAGCTAAATCCGCGAGGAGATGGACCATTCCAAGTCTTAGAAAAGATTAATGACAATGCATATAAACTCGATTTGCCGGGAGAGTATCAAGTGAGTTCTACATTTAATGTTTCTGATCTTTCTCCCTTTGATGTGGGCGCAGATTCGAGGACGAATCCTTTTGAAGAAGGGGGGAATGATAGGGTTGAGCCGGTCTCCGAGCATGAGGACAAGTTGCATATTTCTACCGGACCGATAACCAGAGCACGTGCCAAGAAATTGGAGCACGCTTTGCAGAACTTATGGACGAATATTCTGGAAGAGGCATGCAGTTCGAGAGACGAGCGAGTCGACTCGGGGCTGATTTTGGTCATCAAGAGTGCTGAACCTCATCAGTACACATCGGGACATTAAATGATGACCACAACCACCTCAAATCGGGTTGAATATGCATCCTAGAAGATGGCCACCAATTCTGGTTTGACTATTAGGTTGGAATATGCCTTCTAGAAGATGGTCACCAAATCTGGTTGGAATATTAGGTTGGAATATCTGGTTGGAATATCTGGTTGGACTATTAGGTTGGAATATGCCATCTAGAATATGCTTGTTTTCCTTAGTTGTCTTCAATTGCAAGAGCATTATATAAGCTCCTCCCTAGGTTAGTTTTAGACACAACTCTTCTACCATTTTTCCTATCTTGTGAGAGATATTCTCCAAATTGTTCTTGTTGAACTTATGCTTCAAGGGTTGCAAGTCGATTACTTGTAGTTCTTAAGCTTCTTATAATATCGGTTTCTAGCTCTATATAGCTACGGGGTCGATATTCCACCTTTCGAAATCTCTATCTTGGACGATCCGGGATTTGATTCCATATCATTGTTGCTGGGTTCCGCGACGGATTCGACGGGGTTCACATCAAATTCTAAGTACTTCTTTGGTTCCGAAATACAAATAAATAAGAGCTTATTCAATCAATCCATCACATGATATCATTATAATGCATGATAAATTTTCAATTCAGTTCCCTTCTCTAGTCCATGGTCAGCTCACAGAGTAAAATGTATGCATATACCTATGCACACACGCATGTCTACATCTTTATATGTGTATATATACTTTCAGAAGGGCATAGCTATGTGCCTTAGAAACCCACCAATTTAACCAAGGGTTTTGCCCCCTGCCCCACAACCGAATTTTTCAACCCATATAAGTGACCAAACTCATCCCAAAACAACATAAGACTAACTCCAAACATATATCCAACTCAACTTATATCATTTAGGAGAAGCTACCAATCTCAACAACTAAAATTCTCAATCTAACCTAACTGAAATGGATGCAAGAAGAGCCACAACTATATACAACATAGTGAATATAGATGTTTAAATCATAGATAATCAACTTACTAATCAATACTCCAAACTTAGTCTTCTTCTCCAAGGATTTTTCTCAACTCAGCTAACTCTCTCTCTCTCTCTCTCTTCTGGTTCATTTTCGTTTTTCTTGGGCTAGGGATAGAGCAAGGAGAAGTGTGGTTTAAATAAGGAAGAAAAGCAGAAAAAGAAAGTGGTCAAAGATGGTCAAAGGCGGTGGAAATAAATTGGCTGCTGAAAAGGAGGCCACTTGGCCCATTCCACACTCATCACTATCTGATTTCTCACCTTTTTCGTTATTATTATTATTTTTTTTTTCTTTCGTATAGATAATGATCCAGCCACAAGTTGTGGTATATTAAATACATTTAAAGATCCAGCCAAAAAAAAATAAGGGTATATTATATACATGTATGTTATGTAACCATGCATGTGCATATGGATATGTATATGAGCATATATGCATGTTTGGTGGACACTAGCCTCACAATCTCCCCCACTAATGAAAATTTCGTCCCCGAAATTATTTACCTGATATCGGGAAAAGGTATGGATAGTTGACTCTCATAGAATCCTCGGGTTCCCGAGTGGCTTCTTCTATCGAATGACTCTTCCACAACACCTTTACTAATGGAATTCTCTTGGTTCGAAGGACCTGCTCCTTTCTATCTAAAATATCCACTGGCTCTTCCTCATATGTCAAGTCTTCATTTAGCTCCACCGGTTGATAACTCAGAACATGGGATGGGTCTGGTATATACTTACGCAACATTGACACATGAAACACGTTATGAATACGGGATAGTTCAGGAGGTAGAGCCAACCGGTATGCCACCTTCCCAATGCGCTCGAGAACCTCGTATGGCCCGATATATCTGGGACTAAGCTTCCCTTTCTTGCCAAATCTCATAATACCCTTCCACGGTGATACCTTTAAGAAAACTCGATCCCCTTGCTGAAACTCGAGGTCCTTTCTTCGTTTATCGGCATAATTCTTTTGTCGCCCTTGAGCGGTCTTTAATCTCTCTCTGATAATCTTGACCTTTTCAGCTGTTAGGTCGACTATTTCCGGTCCAGTTAATTGCCTCTCTCCAACTTCGTTCCAACACAATGGTGTTCGACAAACCCGACCATAAAGCGACTCATATGGTGCCATTCCAATACTAGATTGATAACTGTTATTATACGCGAATTCCATCAAAGGAAGGTAGTCATCCCAGCTGCCTTGAAATTCTATAACACACGCTCTTAACATTTCCTCCAATGTTTGAATGGTCCTTTCGCTTTGCCCGTCTGATTCAGGATGAAAAGCGGTGGTCAAATTCAACTTTGTGCCTAGAGCCGTAACAAAACGATTCCAGTACTTGGAAGTAAAATAGGAACCTCTGTCTGATACTATGGATGCCGGCACACCGTGCAACCTCACAATCTCCTTAATGAACAATTGTGCCAACTGATCTGCACCGAATGTCGTTTTAGCTGGTAGGAAGTGAGCGGATTTAGTCAGCCTATCAACTATCACCCATATAGAATCATGCCCTCTTCGTGTTCGTGGAAGTCCCGAGACAAAATCCATGGTGATCTTTTCCCATTTCCATTCAGGTACCGGAAGAGGTTGTAATAACCCGGATGGGTGTTGATGCTCTGCTTTAACCTGTTAACATACTAGACACTTGGCAACAAATTCAGCTATCTCCTTTTTCATGTTATACCACCAATAGCTTCTCTTCAAATTATAATACATCTTAGTGCTTCCGGGGTGCATTGCATAAGGTGAGCTATGAGCCTGTGCAAGAATCTCTCTCTTCAACTCAGCATCATTAGGTACACAAATTCGACTCCCAAACATAAGTGTGTCATCCTCTTTCAAAAGAAATTCAAACTTCTTGCCTTCCTTTACTCTGCCTTCCTTAATCTTGTTTTTCATCTCTACTAAAAATGGATCTACTTGTTGCGCTTCCCGAATTCGATCAACTAGCACTGGTTTCATATCATAAATAGCCATCAATGCTCCTAAACCGGTCATCTCTAGTTTAACTTCTAATGACCTCAACTCATTAATATAAGTGTGTCGTAAACACTCCACATACCTGCTAATCTTGCTGATGATTTCCGACTCAGTGCATCTGCCACCACGTTTGCCTTTCCTGGATGATAGTTGATCGTGCAATCATAATCTTTGATTAGTTCCATCCATCTCCTCTGTCTCAAGTTGAGTTCTTTTTGAGTGAACAAATGTTTCAAACTCTTGTGATCTGTATAAATCTCGCACTTTGCTCCATATAAATAATGTCTCCAAAGTTTGAGGGCGAATACCACGGCTGCCAATTCAAGATCATGCGTCGGGTAATTCTTCTCATGATTCCTTAATTGCCGAGATGCATAAGCCACCACTCTGCCATTTTGCATTAATACGCAGCCTAAGCCTTGATGGGATGCATCACTATATATCACAAACCCCTCATCAGTGGACGGAATAACAAGCACTGGGGCAGTGGTCAACCTCTTCTTCAACTCCTGGAAACTTTGCTCATACTCATCTGTCCATTCAAACTTCACACTTTTCCGCGTTAACCGAGTCAGGGGAGCAGCAATAAGGGAGAATCCTTCCACAAATCTTCGATAATAACCAGCTAATCCTAGGAAACTCCTCACCTCTGTTACACTTGTAGGACGATTCCAATTCAAGATAGCTTCAATCTTCGTCGGATCCACTGATATGCCATCACCTGAAATCACATGCCCGAGGAATCCCACTCGGTCTAACCAAAACTCACATTTGCTAAACTTGGCATAAAGTTTTCTTTCTCTCAAAATCTGCAACACTACACGAAGATGTTCTTCATGCTCATTCCGGTTCCTCGAGTATACCAATATATCATCGATGAAAACCACCACAAACTGATCAAGATATAGCTGGAAGACTCTATTCATTAAATCCATAAAAGCTGCTGGAGCATTTGTTAACCCGAAAGGCATCACAAGGAATTCATAATGTCCATACCGAGTGCGAAAAGCAGTCTTGGGCACATCAGAGTCCTTGATCTTCAGCTGGTGGTATCCCGATCTAAGATCGATCTTCGAGAAGACGGTAGCACCTCGGAGCTGATCAAACAAGTCATCTATCCTAGGTAAAGGATATTTATTGCGCACCGTTACCCGATTCAGCTGTCGGTAATCTATACACAATCTAAGTGAGCCATCCTTCTTCTTCACAAACAAAACGGGAGCACCCCAAGGAGATACACTAGGCCTGATAAATCCCTTTTCTAATAATTCTTGCAGCTGAATTTTCAATTCCATGAGTTCTGACGGGGCCATACGATACGGTGCACGGGAAATCGGCGCAGTACCGGGATCTAACTCGATAGTAAACTCAATCTCTCTATCAGGGGGAAGACCAGGTAAATCATCAGGAAAAACCTCCGGAAACTCGCAAACTGCTGAAATTTCACTAAGTTTTGGTGAGTTGACCTCGGTAGCAATCACATGTGCCAAATATCCTTCACACCCCCTTTTCAAAAGTTTCGTCGCCTCGAGAAATGATATAACATTGAATGGAGTACCCAACTGATCTCCATGAAGCTTAAATTCAGGCTCATTTGGTATTCTAAAGATAACCTCCTTCTTGTAACACTCCACCGAAGCATGATGAGAAGCAAGCCAATCCATCCCGAGGATAACATCAAAATCCCAAATGTTTAAGGGTATTAAATCTACTAGCATCTCCTTATCCCCTAAGTGTAGCCTACAACTGCGATACACCTCCCCAACTACCACACTTTCCCCGGTCGGTGTAGCTATGGACATACGACTATCTAATAACTCTCGTGGCCTGTTAGAATGCATGGCATATGACAATGAGATATATGAATGAGTGGACCCTGGGTCTATAAGTACATGAGCAGGTTTATTAAAGAGATTTAACGTACCCGTCACTACAGTCGGAGTGGCATCAGCATCCCGCTTCGTTAAGGTGAATACTCTACCCTGCGTCATTGGTCTATTGGCCTGGCCTGCTGAGCTCACCATCGATCCACCCCCTCGGCCTTGAACACTCTTGTTGCTACTCATCTGCCCACGGCCTCTCATCGCCGATGGCCTATTGCCTACACTAGCGCTGCTTGACGCTGCTACTATAGGCTGCCTACAATTCCTCTGTACATGTCCCTTCATGCCACATCTGAAACATGTAACCCCCTCACTCTTAATTGTGGGCAATTGTTTCTTAAGTGATCACGACGTCCACAATGAAAGCAACTCCCGGACTGCACTTGACAAACTCCGGAATGAAATCGACCACAATTCTGACAATTTTGATGCCTCGAGAGATTAGTTCCACCATAACTTCCACCACTCTGACTCCTCATGCCCTTACCTTCATGAGACCATTGCGGAAGCTGCTGATAAGTTGATTTCCCTCTATTGAAGCCTTGAATGAACCCGCCTCTTTTTGGGGGTCGGAAGGAACCCTCTACAAGTGAGCTACTAGGTCGAGTTATACTTTGCTCCCTCTGATGAACTTGCTCTCGTAAGTCCTCCTCAGTGATAATGGCTTTATTATACAGGTCTGCAAATAATGGGATCTCCAAAACGGAAACGCGCGACCTCATATTGAGGTTCAATCCATCCAAGAACCTACTGCATTTGGAAGTTTCATCACTTACCAATGTAGGGGCAAAACGTGACAACTTGGTAAATTTTACTTCATATTCAGCTACGCTGAGGTCCCCTTGCTTCAAATTCAAAAATTCCCGCTCCTTGGCGCGCCGAAACGAGGCTGGAAAGTACTTATTATAAAATGCTTGCGTAAACTCAGCCCAAGTGATAATGTGCGAGGAGTTCGGGTCCAGTCGTCTTTGAGTAGCCTCCCACAAGTACTGAGCATCCCCTTCTAGCATGAATGTTGCAAGTGCCACACGTTGGTTGTCTGAAACCTCCATGATTGCAAAAATTCTTTCCATTCCAGCCATCCAATTCACCGCTTCTATAGGACCAGCACTTCTCGAAAAACTAGATGGGCCATATTTCCTAAACCTTTCATACGGCGTCAATTGTTGCTCCATGTGAGATGTAGATGCACTCGGCTGTGCTGCTTGCCTCTGGAAGAAGGCCGTTTTGTTGCTCAATTAGCTGCGCTTGCTGCTCCACTAGACGAGTCATGGCTGCTAACGTCTGGTGGATTGGTGGATCTTGAACCCTAGGAGCTGCAGCAGCTTCTTGAGGAGCTTGAGACACTTGCTCCTCTGTCATCGGCTCAGGTGTACTCATAGCTAAATTCTCGGCTGTACGGTATCTAGGTCGACCCCGCCTTGCACGTTTGGGTCCCATTGCAAATTTTCCTAAACAGAACACAAGTTAACCAAGCATTTAACAACACAATGATAAGGTATATCCCGTCTTGGGGCCGCAACTAATCAAAAAGAGCGGGGATCAGGCGCACTACGTCTACAGAATCCTATAACCTAGGCTCTGATACCAAAAATGTCACGACCCGAAACTTATAGCAGAGTTTCCCCTCTATTCCTTAATATCCATTATCATATACGCAACTCATATACGTATAATCTATTTCCCTAATTCTCAACACATTAAACCACCCGAACAAGCTCTATATAAACATATAATGACCCAACTAATTCAGATATATGCATAAAACTCTCAAATATTTCTCAGTTGCAACCATCTTGTAACACAGACTGAACGAAAAGCTTTCATATATATATATATAGCATGCTTCTACAACACATCCAACCTTTAAACTAACTCGGCACTCTACGTTAATATATAATGAGTCTAACGGATTCTAATGTACATATATGCTCTCCATAGTGTGTTCAGCTACAACCATACCACTAAACCAACTAACAAAAGTTTCAGGTCGTAACAGGATTGTAACATTTACGAACACTTACTACCTATACTATGGGTGGGCCTACTTGCCAAAATCCTTTGCGCTGATCCCCGTTATCCAAAGCCCTCCTGTGCGGCTAGTCTAGCTCCTAGCTCATCTGGAAAAATGTATGCAGGGGGTGAGCTGCAACTCAGTGAGTACTATATTCCAAGGTAAAATGAGCTAATATGTTACATCACAATTCACGACAATCAATCATACATATATATATATATATATATATATACATATTTCACCGTGATATAGCATCCAATACCAAGATCATCCTTTCACACAACTCATAGGGCAACCAAATCCAAACAACAGTAATATAGCCATAGGGTTGCATTTCCTCGCAACAGAGTTATGACGGTACCGTGACCCCGCACACCTCATTCATATCATCCTCAACTCCCAATATCCATGTCTCATGAGCGGGGGCCGCCCATTAACCTCTGGCGGTAAGAGTTGACCTTCATTTATATTCCGCCGGTCCAGCGTCCGATCATGCCCCTACTTATATTCCGCCGGGTCCAGCGGCCGATCACGTCCCTATTTATATTCCGCCGGGTCCAGCGGCCGATCAAGCCCCTATTTATATTCCGCCGGGTTCGGCGGCCGATCAGACCCCTTTTATAATCTGCCGGGTCCAGCGATCCCATGGCTATAGTGCAACCATCACAAGCATACTAAGCATACACATCAACTATGTTCCGCAATCATTCGGCCACCATCACTTCTATAACCATACACACACACAATATATATATATATATATATATATTTATTATTATTTTACGATGGAAGAAAGTACTCCCAAACACCCCTGAAATGACCACTTAATGAATCGAGCCTTCCGGAGGTATAGTCTCAGTCTCCCCAGCCCCTATCCAGTTCAAGCAAAAAGGTTAGATAATATACTAGATGAGGGTGAAAATATGCAGCAATTCACCTCCTGTGCTATTTCCTGAATGTAGCTATAATATAAGATGTTTATAATTTACAAATGCTTCTTCCCTATCTCTTTTGATTTCTACCTAACTCTTTAAATAGAGAACAATGCAAAATGCTATACACATGTATCTCTCAAATTATATCAACTTAGGATTCATCACAATATATATCAAATGGATGACCAATTTGATCAGCCAAATTCAGGAAGAGTGCAAGGAATTCTAAGTACTTCTTTGGTTCCGAAATACAAATAAATAAGAGCTTATTCAATCAATCCATCACATGATATCATTATAATGCATGATAAATTTTCAATTCAGTTCCCTTCTCTAGTCCATGGTCAGCTCACAGAGTAAAATGTATGCATATACCTATGCACACACGCTTGTCTACATCTATATATGTGTATATATACTTTCAGAAGGGCATAGCTATGTGCCTTAGAAACCCACCAATTTAACCAAGGGTTTTGCCCCCTGCCCCACAACCGAATTTTTCAACCCATATAAGTGACCAAACTCATCCCAAAACAACATAAGACTAACTCCAAACATATATCCAACTCAACTTATATCATTTAGGAGAAGCTACCAATCTCAACAACTAAAATTCTCAATCTAACCTAACTGAAATGGATGCAAGAAGAGCCACAACTATATACAACATAGTGAATATAGATGTTTAAATCATAGATAATCAACTTACTAATCAATACTCCAAACTTAGTCTTCTTCTCCAAGGATTTTTCTCAACTCAGCTAACTCCTCTCTCTCTCTCTCTCTTCTGGTTCATTTTCGTTTTTCTTGGGCTAGGGATAGAGCAAGGAGAAGTGTGGTTTAAATAAGGAAGAAAAGCAGAAAAAGAAAGTGGTCAAAGATGGTCAAAGGCGGTGGAAATAAATTGGCTGCTGAAAAGGAGGCCACTTGGCCCATTCCACACTCATCACTATCTGATTTCTCACCTTTTTCGTTATTATTATTATTTTTTTTTTCTTTCGTATAGATAATGATCCAGCCACAAGTTGTGGTATATTAAATACATTTAAAGATCCAGCCAAAAAAAAATAAGGGTATATTATATACATGTATGTTATGTAACCATGCATGTGCATATGGATATGTATATGAGCATATATGCATGTTTGGTGGACACTAGCCTCACAATCTCCCCCACTAATGAAAATTTCGTCCCCGAAATTATTTACCTGATATCGGGAAAAGGTATGGATAGTTGACTCTCATAGAATCCTCGGGTTCCCGAGTGGCTTCTTCTATCGAATGACTCTTCCACAACACCTTTACTAATGGAATTCTCTTGGTTCGAAGGACCTGCTCCTTTCTATCTAAAATATCCACTGGCTCTTCCTCATATGTCAAGTCTTCATTTAGCTCCACCGGTTGATAACTCAGAACATGGGATGGGTCTGGTATATACTTACGCAACATTGACACATGAAACACGTTATGAATACGGGATAGTTCAGGAGGTAGAGCCAACCGGTATGCCACCTTCCCAATGCGCTCGAGAACCTCGTATGGCCCGATATATCTGGGACTAAGCTTCCCTTTCTTGCCAAATCTCATAATACCCTTCCACGGTGATACCTTTAAGAAAACTCGATCCCCTTGCTGAAACTCGAGGTCCTTTCTTCGTTTATCGGCATAATTCTTTTGTCGCCCTTGAGCGGTCTTTAATCTCTCTCTGATAATCTTGACCTTTTCAGCTGTTAGGTCGACTATTTCCGGTCCAGTTAATTGCCTCTCTCCAACTTCGTTCCAACACAATGGTGTTCGACAAACCCGACCATAAAGCGACTCATATGGTGCCATTCCAATACTAGATTGATAACTGTTATTATACGCGAATTCCATCAAAGGAAGGTAGTCATCCCAGCTGCCTTGAAATTCTATAACACACGCTCTTAACATTTCCTCCAATGTTTGAATGGTCCTTTCGCTTTGCCCGTCTGATTCAGGATGAAAAGCGGTGGTCAAATTCAACTTTGTGCCTAGAGCCGTAACAAAACTATTCCAGTACTTGGAAGTAAAATAGGAACCTCTGTCTGATACTATGGATGCCGGCACACCGTGCAACCTCACAATCTCCTTAATGAACAATTGTGCCAACTGATCTGCACCGAATGTCGTTTTAGCTGGTAGGAAGTGAGCGGATTTAGTCAGCCTATCAACTATCACCCATATAGAATCATGCCCTCTTCGTGTTCGTGGAAGTCCCGAGACAAAATCCATGGTGATCTTTTCCCATTTCCATTCAGGTACCGGAAGAGGTTGTAATAACCCGGATGGGTGTTGATGCTCTGCTTTAACCTGTTAACATACTAGACACTTGGCAACAAATTCAGCTATCTCCTTTTTCATGTTATACCACCAATAGCTTCTCTTCAAATTATAATACATCTTAGTGCTTCCGGGGTGCATTGCATAAGGTGAGCTATGAGCCTGTGCAAGAATCTCTCTCTTCAACTCAGCATCATTAGGTACACAAATTCGACTCCCAAACATAAGTGTGTCATCCTCTTTCAAAAGAAATTCAAACTTCTTGCCTTCCTTTACTCTGCCTTCCTTAATCTTGTTTTTCATCTCTACTAAAAATGGATCTACTTGTTGCGCTTCCCGAATTCGATCAACTAGCACTGGTTTCATATCATAAATAGCCATCAATGCTCCTAAACCGGTCATCTCTAGTTTAACTTCTAATGACCTCAACTCATTAATATAAGTGTGTCGTAAACACTCCACATACCTGCTAATCTTGCTGATGATTTCCGACTCAGTGCATCTGCCACCACGTTTGCCTTTCCTGGATGATAGTTGATCGTGCAATCATAATCTTTGATTAGTTCCATCCATCTCCTCTGTCTCAAGTTGAGTTCTTTTTGAGTGAACAAATGTTTCAAACTCTTGTGATCTGTATAAATCTCGCACTTTGCTCCATATAAATAATGTCTCCAAAGTTTGAGGGCGAATACCACGGCTGCCAATTCAAGATCATGCGTCGGGTAATTCTTCTCATGATTCCTTAATTGCCGAGATGCATAAGCCACCACTCTGCCATTTTGCATTAATACGCAGCCTAAGCCTTGATGGGATGCATCACTATATATCACAAACCCCTCATCAGTGGACGGAATAACAAGCACTGGGGCAGTGGTCAACCTCTTCTTCAACTCCTGGAAACTTTGCTCATACTCATCTGTCCATTCAAACTTCACACTTTTCCGCGTTAACCGAGTCAGGGGAGCAGCAATAAGGGAGAATCCTTCCACAAATCTTCGATAATAACCAGCTAATCCTAGGAAACTCCTCACCTCTGTTACACTTGTAGGACGATTCCAATTCAAGATAGCTTCAATCTTCGTCGGATCCACTGATATGCCATCACCTGAAATCACATGCCCGAGGAATCCCACTCGGTCTAACCAAAACTCACATTTGCTAAACTTGGCATAAAGTTTTCTTTCTCTCAAAATCTGCAACACTACACGAAGATGTTCTTCATGCTCATTCCGGTTCCTCGAGTATACCAATATATCATCGATGAAAACCAACCACAAACTGATCAAGATATAGCTGGAAGACTCTATTCATTAAATCCATAAAAGCTGCTGGAGCATTTGTTAACCCGAAAGGCATCACAAGGAATTCATAATGTCCATACCGAGTGCGAAAAGCAGTCTTGGGCACATCAGAGTCCTTGATCTTCAGCTGGTGGTATCCCGATCTAAGATCGATCTTCGAGAAGACGGTAGCACCTCGGAGCTGATCAAACAAGTCATCTATCCTAGGTAAAGGATATTTATTGCGCACCGTTACCCGATTCAGCTGTCGGTAATCTATACACAATCTAAGTGAGCCATCCTTCTTCTTCACAAACAAAACGGGAGCACCCCAAGGAGATACACTAGGCCTGATAAATCCCTTTTCTAATAATTCTTGCAGCTGAATTTTCAATTCCATGAGTTCTGACGGGGCCATACGATACGGTGCACGGGAAATCGGCGCAGTACCGGGATCTAACTCGATAGTAAACTCAATCTCTCTATCAGGGGGAAGACCAGGTAAATCATCAGGAAAAACCTCCGGAAACTCGCAAACTGCTGAAATTTCACTAAGTTTTGGTGAGTTGACCTCGGTAGCAATCACATGTGCCAATATCCTTCACACCCCCTTTTCAAAAGTTTCGTCGCCTCGAGAAATGATATAACATTGAATGGAGTACCCAACTGATCTCCATGAAGCTTAAATTCAGGCTCATTTGGTATTCTAAAGATAACCTCCTTCTTGTAACACTCCACCGAAGCATGATGAGAAGCAAGCCAATCCATCCCGAGGATAACATCAAAATCCCAAATGTTTAAGGGTATTAAATCTACTAGCATCTCCTTATCCCCTAAGTGTAGCCTACAACTGCGATACACCTCCCCCCCAACTACCACACTTTCCCCGGTCGGTGTAGCTATGGACATACGACTATCTAATAACTCTCGTGGCCTGTTAGAATGCATGGCATATGACAATGAGATATATGAATGAGTGGACCCTGGGTCTATAAGTACATGAGCAGGTTTATTAAAGAGATTTAACGTACCCGTCACTACAGTCGGAGTGGCATCAGCATCCCGCTTCGTTAAGGTGAATACTCTACCCTGCGTCATTGGTCTATTGGCCTGGCCTGCTGAGCTCACCATCGATCCACCCCCTCGGCCTTGAACACTCTTGTTGCTACTCATCTGCCCACGGCCTCTCATCGCCGATGGCCTATTGCCTACACTAGCGCTGCTTGACGCTGCTACTATAGGCTGCCTACAATTCCTCTGTACATGTCCCTTCATGCCACATCTGAAACATGTAACCCCCTCACTCCTTAATTGTGGGCAATTGTTTCTTAAGTGATCACGACGTCCACAATGAAAGCAACTCCCGGACTGCACTTGACAAACTCCGGAATGAAATCGACCACAATTCTGACAATTTTGATGCCTCGAGAGATTAGTTCCACCATAACTTCCACCACTCTGACTCCTCATGCCCTTACCTTCATGAGACCATTGCGGAAGCTGCTGATAAGTTGATTTCCCTCTATTGAAGCCTTGAATGAACCCGCCTCTTTTTGGGGGTCGGAAGGAACCCTCTACAAGTGAGCTACTAGGTCGAGTTATACTTTGCTCCCTCTGATGAACTTCCTCTCGTAAGTCCTCCTCAGTGATAATGGCTTTATTATACAGGTCTGCAAATAATGGGATCTCCAAAACGGAAACGCGCGACCTCATATTGAGGTTCAATCCATCCAAGAACCTACTGCATTTGGAAGTTTCATCACTTACCAATGTAGGGGCAAAACGTGACAACTTGGTAAATTTTACTTCATATTCAGCTACGCTGAGGTCCCCTTGCTTCAAATTCAAAAATTCCCGCTCCTTGGCGCGCCGAAACGAGGCTGGAAAGTACTTATTATAAAATGCTTGCGTAAACTCAGCCCAAGTGATAATGTGCGAGGAGTTCGGGTCCAGTCGTCTTTGAGTAGCCTCCCACAAGTACTGAGCATCCCCTTCTAGCATGAATGTTGCAAGTGCCACACGTTGGTTGTCTGAAACCTCCATGATTGCAAAAATTCTTTCCATTCCAGCCATCCAATTCACCGCTTCTATAGGACCAGCACTTCTCGAAAAACTAGATGGACCATATTTCCTAAACCTTTCATACGGCGTCAATTGTTGCTCCATGTGAGATGTAGATGCACTCGGCTGTGCTGCTTGCCTCTGGAAGAAGGCCGTTTTGTTGCTCAATTAGCTGCGCTTGCTGCTCCACTAGACGAGTCATGGCTGCTAACGTCTGGTGGATTGGTGGATCTTGAACCCTAGGAGCTGCAGCAGCTTCTTGAGGAGCTTGAGACACTTGCTCCTCTGTCATCGGCTCAGGTGTACTCATAGCTAAATTCTCGGCTGTACGGTATCTAGGTCGACCCCGCCTTGCACGTTTGGGTCCCATTGCAAATTTTCCTAAACAGAACACAAGTTAACCAAGCATTTAACAACACAATGATAAGGTATATCCCGTCTTGGGGCCGCAACTAATCAAAAAGAGCGGGGATCAGGCGCACTACGTCTACAGAATCCTATAACCTAGGCTCTGATACCAAAAATGTCACGACCCGAAACTTATAGCAGAGTTTCCCCTCTATTCCTTAATATCCATTATCATATACGCAACTCATATACGTATAATCTATTTCCCTAATTCTCAACACATTAAACCACCCGAACAAGCTCTATATAAAATATAATGACCCAACTAATTCAGATATATGCATAAAACTCTCAAATATTTCTCAGTTGCAACCATCTTGTAACACAGACTGAACGAAAAGCTTTCATATATATATATATAGCATGCTTCTACAACACATCCAACCTTTAAACTAACTCGGCACTCTACGTTAATATATAATGAGTCTAACGGATTCTAATGTACATATATGCTCTCCATAGTGT
Source organism: Punica granatum (assembly GCF_007655135.1). Taxonomy (NCBI): domain Eukaryota; kingdom Viridiplantae; phylum Streptophyta; class Magnoliopsida; order Myrtales; family Lythraceae; genus Punica; species Punica granatum. Next base: position 1,609 of record NW_022204389.1, on the reverse strand, counting down.
GTTCAGCTACAACCATACCACTAAACCAACTAACAAAAGTTTCAGGTCGTAACAGGATTGTAACATTTACGAACACTTACTACCTATACTATGGGTGGGCCTACTTGCCAAAATCCTTTGCGCTGATCCCCGTTATCCAAAGCCCTCCTGTGCGGCTAGTCTAGCTCCTAGCTCATCTGGAAAAAATGATGCAGGGGGAGCTGCAACTCAGTGAGTACTATATTCCAAGGTAAAATGAGCTAATATGTTACATCACAATTCACGACATCAATCATACATATATATATAATATATATATACAATTTCACGTGATATAGCATCCAATACCAAGATCATCCTTTCACACAACTCATAGGGCAACCAAATCCAAACAACAGTAAATAGCCATAGGGTTGCATTTACTCGCAACAGAGTTATGACGGTACCGGGACCCGCACACATCATTAATAATCCTCAACTCCCAATATCCATGTCTCATGAGCGGGGGCCGCCCATTAACCTCTGGCGGTAAGAGTTGACCTTCATTATATTCCGCCGGTCCAGCGTCCGATCAGGCCCCTACTTATATTCCGCCGGGTCCAGCGGCCGATCAGGCCCCCTTTGTATTCCGCCGGGTCCAGCGGCGATCACGTCCCTATTTAGATTTCCGCCGGGTCCAGCGGCCGATCACGCCCCTATTTATATTCCGCCGAGGTTGGGGGCGGCGTGTGCCGATCAGACCCCTTTTATAATCTGCCGGGTCCAGCGATCCCATGGCTATAGTGCAACCATCACAAGCATTACAAGCATACACATCAACTATGTTCCGCAATCATTCGGCCACATCACTCTATAAACCATACACACACATATATATATATATATATATTATATATATTTATTATTATTTTACGATGGAAGAAAGTCACCACTCCCCAAACCCCCTGAAATGACCACTTAATGAATCGAGCCTTCCGAGGGTACGGTATAGTCTCAGTCTCCCCAGCCCCTATCCAGTTCAAGCAAAAAGGTTAGATATATACTAGATGTGGGGTGAAAATATGCAGCAATCACCTCTGTGCTATTTCCTGAATGTAGCTATAATATAAGATGTTTATAATTACAAAGCTTCTTCCCTATCTCTTTTGATTTCTACCTAACTCTTTAAATAGAGAACAATGCAAAATGCTATACACATGTATCTCTCAAATTATATCAACTTAGGATTCATCACAACTATATATCAAATGGATGACCAATTTGATCAGCCAAATTCAGGAAGAGTGCAAGGAATTCTAAGTACTTCTTTGGTTCGAAATACAAATAAATAAGAGCTTATTCAATCAATCCATCACATGATATCATTATAATGCATGATAAATTTCAATTCAGTTCCCTTCTCTAGTCCATGGTCAGCTCACAGAGTAAATGTATGCATATACATATGCACACACGCTTGTCTACATCTATATATGTGTATATATACTTTCAGAGGGCATAGCTATGTGCCTTAGAAAACCACCAATTTAACCAAGGGTTTTGCCCCCTGCCCACAACCGAATTTTTCAAACCATAAAGTGACCAAACTCATCCCAAAACAACATAAGACTAACTCCAAAATATATCCAAC